>NC_042616.1:770314264-770614264 GCF_901001135.1 Rhinatrema bivittatum
GCTTTAAAATGGTGAGTTTTTAGACTGAACTTGAATAATATGTGTGGAGAGGGAGCATGGCGCACAAAATCAGGATATCTATTCCATGCATAGGGAACAGTAAGGTGGAAAGCACGGAGTTGGGTTTTGGCAGTGGAGTAGAAGGGCAGAAACAACAACAGTGTTCATGAGGAAGGGTGTTATGAGAGAGAAAAGAAAATAGTAATGAGGAGCTTCAGAGTGAATTCATTTGTAGGCAAGTAAGAGAAGCTTGAAGCATATGTGGAGCCAATGTAGTGACGTAGGTAGAGGGGTTACATGGTCACAGTAACAATGAAGAAAGATAATTTGTATTGCTAAAGTTTGAATAATTTGCAGTGGAGAAAGATCAATGTGAGGCACATGAAGAGCAAGTTGCAGTAGTCTAAGTGGGAAGTGATAAAAGATTAGATGAACATTTTTGGTAGCAAGCTCAGAAAGAAAGGGACAGATTTTAGCAAAGTCGTAGAGGAAGAAACGTCACACTTTAGCAGTGTTTTGAATGGGCATAGAGATGGAAAGAGAAGCATCAAAGATGACCCCAAGTTATGGGCTGAAGGAATCAGGAGGATGTGAACACCATACACAAAAATAGAAAAACAGCGAAGAAGAGGATTGGGTTTGGGGGGAAAGACAAAAAGTTCTGTCTTGTCCATGTTAAGTTTAAAGTGACAGCAGGATTGGAAATGAAATAGGAAATGGCAACAATATTTTCTATTATGTTTCATTATGTTTTCATAACAAAATGATAGAAAATGTAATGAAATTTCTAATTAAGTTTTTTCTAATAATTTTTTTTCTCATTTTGTTTAAAAAAAACAAAAAACAAGCCACCTGTTGGGCCTAGGACCAGGCCCGAGGACAGGGCCTTGCCTAGGTATAGGCTAAGATCCAAAGCAGAGGCCATGGCTTATGCCTGAGCATGATATCAGCACCTCAGCCTAGGCCGAGGCCAGGGCTTCGGTTAGGTATAGGCCCAGGCCTGATACAGGGGCTGCAGACTAAGCCAGGTGTGATGTTGTAGTCTCAGTCAAGACTGGGCCCCAATACTGGGGCCTTTGCTGAGACCCAAGACAAGGCCCAAGCCTGGAAGTCACATGAAAAAGTTTGCTTGAGTCAAGAAACTCTCTGGTTCCCACTTGCTGTGTCCATTGACATTCCAACATCATGGCCTTGGCCGAAGCCTGTCCCATGGGACACAGGCAAAAAGCTTGGCTCCAGCCTGGAGACATGGTCCAGGTGCTGGGGCCAGGCCTGGATGCCAGATCCCTACACCTAGACCTTGGCCCATGCCCAGCCCACAGGCTTGGTTCTGATACCCAGGCCTCAGCCTAGGATAAGTCCCAGTCCCAAACCTGATGCTGGGGCCAAGCCTAGAGGCCCAATTATGCTGCTGGGTCCCAATGCCTAGGCCTCAGCTTGGAACCAGGCCCAATGCCAGGGCCTGACCTAGAGGCCCTGTCCCAATACCAGGGCTCAGCCTAGGCCAAGGCCCAAGCCAGGAGGCTGGAGACCAGGCTGTGGAGCTCCTCTTCTGTTGTCTGTCTTCTTGAAATGATGTCCTCCGCTTGAGGATGCACCAAAAAAAATTTACACCAAAACAATTTACCCTCCTCCTCAACAGAAGGTGCTATTTTGAAGTATGGAAATTTAAATAAACTGTACTACATCAAAATGGTGCCCTTCACTGAGGAGGAAGGCCCCAGAGTGAAGTCACTCCTGTGCATCCTCAAGCCAAGGACATCATTTAAGAAGACAAAAAACAAAAGAGGAGCTCTGAAGCCTTGTCTCCATCCTTCAGGCCAGGTCTTGAGCCTGACTCTGGGCTGAGACTGAGTCCCCAGCATTGAGACCGGGCCTCTGTGCCAAACCTTGCGGCCTGGGCCAAGACCTAGGCATCATGCCTGAGCCTGGGTCTTGGCCTTGGCTTAGGCTAAGGTTAAGGCATCATGACCTGGACTCTGAGCCTGGGCATTGGCAAAGGCCGAGGCCCCGGCATAGGGGCCAGGCTCCTGGGCCAAGTTCTGGCATTGGGCCTGGGCCTCAACATCAGCATTAGGCCTCCAAGCTGGGCCTTAGTGTAGGGCCTAGACCGAGGTCCACGGCATCCTCCCAGGGCCAAGGCATATGCAAAGCTGAGGCTTTGGCCTGGGCCTAAGACTCATCATTGGATCACCTCTGGACCAGGATTGAGGTGTGACAGATGGAGGGGATGATTACAGGGAAGATAAAACTAAGGAGCTGGGTGGGAATGGGGCCAGAGGAACAACTAATGAGCTTGGAGTTTGGTATGCCTTACAGGACAGGCGAGGGATGGAACAAGAGTATCCAAAGTATTTTATTCTAAGAAGAAACCTCCTCATCAACAGACTCTGAAAAGGCTGGAAAGAAGAGGAGAGATGAGACTGTACCGAAGAGGATGCAGGTGTTGGTGGTAATTGGAAAAGACTGTGGGGGAGGGTGGTTAAGTGTGAAAATTATCAGATTATAGTCAGAGAGAAGAAGGATAAAGGTGGAGTAATCCAAGCAAGTACAGTTGGAAGAAAAGACTAGGTCAAGACAATGGCCATGCTGGTGAGTGCAAGCAGTAGAGTATGGTTTGACTTTGAACAAGCAGGTTAAGGTAAGGATCTTTAAGACAAATGAGACAGAGAAGTCATCAACTTGGAGATTATATAACAAAGCAGCAGATGTATAATAAATATAATTTTTGACCTGCCTTTCTGAGTAATGTTCAAGGCATCTTACAGCATTATAAGAATCTAGGTACAATTAATTAGTCCCTTCCACAAAGAGCTTACAGTCTAAGACCTAAGTTCATCATTTTGCTATAAATATAGTGAAAATAGCACCTGTGATTAAAAAGGGGGTGTGGTGAGTTAATTTTTCTGATACCGCATCCCATGATACATTTATCGCACCGTATGTTATTTCACATCGCACTCTCTACCTAGCTTGATTGCAGCCTCCCAAACCCCACCTCACCCTGAGTTCATAATGACCCCTCTTACGGTGGTATAAAAAGTTCAAGTATAAGTGAGCCTCCACAGAGGTGCTCTCCCCTCTCCCCACCCCCGAAACAGTATTTGCGATAAATACAACTTCGGCCGGTAACACATACAAAAAAGTTGTAATTAAATCCCACAATAGTGTGCCTTACTTTATTGCATGCCATGTTAACTTACCCTCATTTCCATAAACTCCTCCCACTCAAATAGTAATTTGCATACATATTTCGCGATGCAGTACTCATCACGTGCGTTACGATGTTATCGTAGTCATTAAGGCCCTAACGCGTGCGATAACGCCCTAACGCATTTTGATAAATGACCCTGTCAGTGGGTACCATGAGGCAACAAGAGATGAGGAGATCCATATTCAGAAGTATTTAGATGGATAACTCAGAAGTTATCCAGCTAAATGAATATTTAGGCACTTATGGGTACATTTTAAAAGGGCCACAAGTGTAAAAAACGGGGGATATGAGCAGGGCCAGGTCTTGTGCGCGCTCCTTTTCAAAGGGGCGCGGCCTCGAACGTAACCCCCGGTTATGCGCAGAAGTGCTGGGCCCAAAGAAAGGGCGGTCCGGGGGTTGGGGAGCGATGGGGCCGGAGGCGGCCAGTACAGAGGGAGGGAGTATGGACAGGAGGGGGAGGGAACTGGGAGAGGCCCGTTCTCGTCGCCGCGCATGATTTTCTAAAATTAAGCCTCCCTGTGTTTGCCGCCCGCACACGTGCGTGCAGATTATAAAATCTGCTGGAAAGCATGTGCGTGCAGCTCCCGGATTTTATAGCGCGTGCATGCTATAAAATTGGCGCGTCCATGTGTGCGCGCCGGGAAGCGTGCACACATGGATTTGAACCTTGGTTTCCTTAAGTTTCAGCCCATGGTTCTAACCAATAGGGCACTGCCACCATAGTATGTAAATATTTCTCATGCATATTCATCTTGCATATCCTGAAAACCAGGCTGTTAATGACACGCAAGGTCCAGAGCAGCCTACCCTGCTCAAAGGTTTCTTACATGGCACAGATTGCGCCAGATTAATCCATGATACTGTCCCTGAATTTCAAACTGGAAAGACACTAGAGTAAAACCTGCAGAAATGTTTTCCCTGGGGGAAGGCCACCCCTTAAACTGCCTATGGAGCCTGTTCAGAACCAGTTGGACTCTGGGCTTTCTCTGGCAGTGGTAACGCTGCCTGATGTGAAACGTGCCCACACCTTCAACTGTAGATATCATCTGCAGGAAGAAGAACAGCTGCAGAAAACAAAAACAAAGAGACCTAAATAGGTTTAAAAAAAACTGAAAAGGAAAGAGGAAGAAGCAGAAAAAAAAAATAACTCAGGCAGGCTGCAGAGAAGAAGGAAGCAAATAGTGACTGACTGACAGGTCAACAAAACCTTGCCTATTGAAATAAATAATATCTAAAGTAGAAAAGGGGCAGGAAAGTAGAAACAAAAAGCCTGATATAAAAGAATTCACCATAAGCTCCAAATGGTAGGAAAACTGCACAGAAATGTTGCCTAGTAACTGTAAATGGGACAAGAGTGAAAACAGAGCATTCGACAAGAGCAGCATCTGCAGACTGCCACAGTCATCTGCCAGCATCTTTCGATTTGATTAATCAAGCAAAATGGGCAAAGCTGATTTACTGCTTTGATCAATTTCATCAGCTAACAGAAGCCCCAGAGGAAATCCAGATGAATACTCTGATGCATCTTATAGGGAACTGCCATGGTTGACGTTTTCTCTGAGCAATACTGGTCACTGGGTGAAAGCTCAGCTTAAGAGCACCACATCAAGCCCGGTCCTCGGCATGGATGTGCCTGATTTCCTGAGGCCTTTTTTCCCCCATTCTGTGTGCAGGAGGAGGAAAAAAAAAAAAAAGCGAAATAAATCAGGCCCTTAATTTTTGCAAACTTGAACCAGTAAACCAGCCTTGCTGAATATTGAAATTATGGAGCCTTTAAAAGAAGAACTTCTGTGGGTTGAACTGGTTGGTAAACCTAATTAATGCCAATCCCTCAAAAAGCTCTCAGGATGTACAAGAACTCTGCCTTGTAAGAAATGTCAAAGGCCATATATGTTTTACGAGACACCATATTATCTAGGAGTGCCAGCAAACTACACCAAAGTGTTTATAATCTAACTTGGTACTTGAGGCAATGAAGAGTGAATTATTTGCCCAGTAGGAGAAGCAGGCAGGGCCGGTGCTAGCTTTTTTGCTGCCCTGTGTGAAAAATTACTGTGCTTCCCCCCCCCCCCCCCCCCCCCCGATTCATTCAGTGTCTGTCCCGGGCCCATCAAATAAAGCCCAGCTCCATCCTGCAGTCTATATTTTTGAAAACTGACAAGCCTTTGCTTACTGTGTATAAGCAAAGTTATCTCATGCATATTGCTTCTGGAAGGTTTGTGAAGGCCTGTGGTATGGGATCTGTATCACAAGCACTGTGAGAGGTGGCTAGAGGACCTAACTATATGTACACCTTATAGGAAAAGAGAGACAGCGAAGAACCTGTAGATATATCCAAAGACCTGAAATGTATTAATAATGCAAAAAAAAAAAAAGTAAATCTTTTTCAATGGAAAACAATTTCTACAAAACCAGGTCATAATATGAGACTCCAATGGAGTAGATTCAGGCGCAATGTCAAGATATATTACTTCATGGAAAGGGTAGTGGTTGCTTGTAATACTCTGAAGAAGCAGATAGTAGAGGTAACAGAATTCAAGAAAGTATGAGATCCTTACTTGCATTTGTTAATCTGGTGCATGGTTTCCTCAGAACCAAAAATTCACACATTTTTAGTTTTTAGGAAGAAAAAATGTGGTTCCATTTGTCAAGTTTTTTATTTTTGTTTCAAACAAATGCACATCCCTGCTGTAGGTAACATCTGGAAAGGTTAGAGGGACATAGGAGGCCAGAGGTTTGTACACCAGCCATGCTAATATTGGTACTACTTATAATATGCTTACCCATGGAAAAAATCCCCCTCTCCCCCTTCTCACAAGGAAAAGGAGCAGCACAGGATGTGAGCTGGGTGAATTAAGCATGGAGCATTTTATTTTGCAATCCCTGTGCCTGCTTTCCTCTGCTTTATCCCATTCGCAAAACACAGCAGTGGACTCCACGGGGAGTTTTGCTTTGATTGATGGCATGGGATACAATGCACAAGCCCTGTGGGAATTCTGAAAATGTCCTCATCCAAGCTTTGTGGTCAGACATGAGAAGGGAAGCATGCTGGGTGTGATATAAATAGGAGACCTTGTATGCTCGTTTACCCAAGGGTTTATTGGAACCAGAAGTCTGGCTGATCAGAAAAATGAGCTTAATTTAATAATAAACAAATGATTTTTCTTGCCTTGGAATCCCTGACAGCTTTTTACTTTTAGCTACCAAAACAAGAAACCAACTTCCTCCGCTAGGAATATGATGTATCTTACTTCACATCCAATGGTCATTCTGAATGAAACAAGACTATGAGAAATCGGGTGGTAGGAGTGATCAGAATTGTAGGCTAGTAATCAGAAAACTTAGATTCAAATCCTGTTTTTAATTCTTGTTATGACCTTAGACAAGTCACTATAGCTCCCATTGCCTTAAGTAACTTCTTAGATTGTAAGCTTTCTGGGGCAGTGGATCATGGTACCATATACATAATTTGATGTGAATCACCCTATTTTAGGGCACCTTATAAATGCTGAAATAATAACTATTATTGTCAGACATGTCTTTAAAGACTCAATTCACTGTAGAATGCATTTGAAAAACAAAATGCTGATTGCTACTTTACTGCAGGCAGACTGCGTACACAATTGATCTGCTGTAATTTGAACTTAATATTATGGCATGTATCCTGCATGACTAATGTGCTGCTTTTCCTTAAGAGTGGGTGCAGTACACACTCAAGGACAGTGATGTGAAGGGTTGGGTGCATGTGGTGGTCACACAGCTGACTGCTGCCGTGATGTTGAAGCTTCCTTATCTGAGGAAGAAAAGGTGACTGCTCTTTCTTCTTATTCTGAATTTCACTGTAAGCTCTTTGATAACCTGTTTCCTATAATTCTCTTTGGATTTTGATCTCATTAGTTTTCTTTCACAATATGAATTTAGGAGGTAGCTTGGCCCCAGTGGAGGGAAACTACCACCTAACATCTGCAAAGAATCATGCATCCTGTTATGTTGCTTGGTTTTGGGTAGGTTGGTGTACCTCAAAGTACGTAAAAACGTTGTCATGGTTTTTAACAGGATAGAGCCCTGCCTTAAAATGCAGAATAGGCAGGGCATTTCTTTTAAGCTATTTCTAACTAATATGAATGAAGGAGGAAGACAACATGCTTCAAGCTAATAATCATATATATATAATTGAGCCTTGTTAATGTTCCTTCACAGAAATAAGCTGTAGCCCCGATATATAGAGCCTTTCACCTCACTTAGCAGTCCAAATCTGGCTCCGGTTGCTAAGAGTTAAAAATCTTTATCATCTGAAAATCATGTGAAATTAAATTTGGTGGGCTCAGTCCAATTCCATATTATGATTAAAAAAAAAAAAAAGAAAAGAAAAGCAGGAACTTGATAATAAGCATCAAAGAAATCTATGTAGGTAGCCAAGTGACTAATTAACTTCTCATAGCTAGTGTAAGTAATTTGATAGCTTAACAAAGAAATAACTGACTCACAGTTGTTATCGTCATGGGCAGCAGAGAAGTAAAAAGTTGAATGGGCATGGAAAGTGACTTATCTGCTCGCCTCTAGATATTGTCCCTCAAGAATAGGGTGGAGGCCCTTTGGTAATGTAGAGAAGCATGACCTATATTCACCAGTGAATCACCTGATTTGTGGATAAATGAAAATCTTTGGTTTCCAGAAATAAAGACAAAATTTAAAAAGTGGATAATACCAATGCATTGATTCAAATATATTTAAATAGGTATAACTTGTCTTTTTACCATATCAGTTCGACTAAGCAATACAAAAGATCTTAACTGCAAATCTTTAGAAGCAAAAACAATTGCTTTCCAGCGACAGCATTTTATTATGATCTCATTCAACTGACCACAAAAAAAGGATATGCTGAATTTCTAAGAAAGAAAATAATCAACAGCAGCTATTTCCTCACTTGGAGGCCAATGTGCGAAACTGCATTAAAACCAGCTGTTTAAACACCATAAAAGCTGATTTTAATGCATGCATTTCCTGCAAAATCTATTATTTGATGCCAAATATACTAGGCTGTAAAACTAGGGGATTTGTGGAAAATGAAGCTGATTCTATGCTACCACTGGCAGTGCATTGACATTGACTTGCAAGGATAAATGCTAGGCTTAATGTGGGCTTGAATGACCCCTAAACCCTCTCCCTCCCCTAATGATAGTAAACGTCCTCGGTGGGATGAAGCAATCCTACCTCATTGGAAAAATCCTTCTAGTCCTCTTACCTAACTCTAGACGAGGCCCCCAAGGGTCAAAGGGCTTCATCTTTGGTTCCTCTCCCTCCCCACTTGGAAGCCCCTACTCTCCTATCCCTTCCAAGACTGACAATGGCTTGAGGGGGGAAGGGCATAGTAACATATATAACAATGGGGCCAATGCAAAATGGGACACTCAGCCAAGTGCACTGTTTAACTCACAGTTGGAAGTGCGATATGGACACGCATCCACAGCCCCTTATGTTATAACGGGATTAGCACGTCCAAAACGTGCGTCCAACCACCCCCCCCCCCCCTTCCCGGCGAAACCAATAGCACTCATCACATGCAAATGTATATTGATGAAGCTATAGTTATTCACCCTAAATATAAAAAAAAATGTGCGCCTGATCCACACATGTTTGCATTCAGAAATTAACACCTGTCCAGAGCAGGCGTTAATTTCTGTGCACCCCAAAATGTTGTAAAGAAAAGCACAAAATACTACTTTTCTGAACGCCCTCTGACTTAATATAGTGGCCATATTAAGTCGGAGGAACCAAAAGTTTAAAAGGTTTTAAAAAAATGTTTTAGAAAGTGCCATGGTCAGGTAAGGGAAATGGACGCTCAGTTAACGAGTGTCCATTTTCCTAACTCGTGGCCGTGCACCGATTAGGAAAACGGACGCTTGTAAAATTGAGCATCTACTTGCCTAACCTGCGGACAGCCGACGTCTCTTGGGCACCCACTGCCAAGGAGGTGCTAGGGGCACACAAATGACCCTAGTGCCTCCTTGGCAGCATGACCCCTCATTTACACATTGCATCGTGCACCCAAGAGAGGCGCCTGGGTACGCTTTTGGAAAGCAGGTGCTCAACACTGAGCGCCCGCTTTCCGTACTCAATAATTGCATCGGCCCCATAGTAATAAGGCAGATGAAGGCCAAATAGTCCATTTAGTCTGCCTAACAATTTGCTTATGTTAGTAACTGCCACTCCATCCAGGTTACCACAATGCGTTCTGTTAAGGGTAGTAGCAATCTTCAATCCTTACCCCTCCTGCTTTGGCAAGCAAAATAGTGCTGGTTAAGCTAAGGCAGCCACTGGATGATAACACAAAAATGTAACTATACCCCAGGAATTTGTAGTTAAGATTTTGCATTATAAGTGGGTTGAATCTAATGAGATTTCCTAGCACAATTTGCATTAACTCCATTTTAATATTAGTGATCAAATTAGCATGAATTTGCATGTGATACATCTTAATATTTTTTATGTGCAAGCTCTTGATAGCATTAATGCTCGCTGTGCATTAAGGGTAAATCAGAATTGTTACCTTTAATGCACTTTTGTTACCTTTAATGCACTTTAGTAAGTACATTGTTCCCTTGGCTCTCTAAATGATTGAGAGAAAACATATTTTATACTGAGCAGATTAAGATCTCTGAAATATAGTAGGGGTGTAAAGTCAAAGAAGTGTCACAGGCTTGATGATGCCAGTTGAATTCAGGTGTTGGGTTTAGCCACATGCTTGATACCGGAGAAAACAATCAGCTATAAATGCGTCATTTCCATCCATATGTAAAGGCTTTCTTGATCCTCACCTCAGCAACTAATCAGCATTACGTTAATTCTAATATTAGTGAAAAAAAGGCCTGTGAGGTCCCAAAAACATCTTTCTTGTTAGTCTTTTAAAAAGACAACAAAACCCACAGTTTTCTTGAAGGCCAATACAACTAATAATAATCTCCACATAAAATAATGGCAAAGAGATTTGTCTGTGGCTGGGGATACAGCGAGCAGGAAAAGGTAGAAACAGAGCAACAGATAGAGAGAGAAAAACAAATAGAAGAAAAGAGAGTCAAACCAAGACATGCATTGGAAGAGAGAAAGATAAATCATGAAGCCAATTTGAATAGTTTTAATGCAGTTTTAATGCAGTTTTAAGATTTTTGGAAAATATTGACAAACTCCAAGCAAATGTCTACTCCATAAAGAAGCTGCCGAGAGAAAGAGATAGGGACATGGGGTGTAGCCTACAAAGGGTGTAGGATAGTAAGGAGAGTTTGTGATTCAGAATGGATAGAGTAAGTAGTCATATGTAATGCCCCCTTGACTGCTTACCTTACGGGGCATTCCTGGAACCGGGAACGACCTGGCGGGAGCCCCTCAGGGCAGACTCTGTCGGTCCTCATGTTCTTGGTGCTTGGTGCCTCTACCTGGGGAAGAAGGTGTTAGTGGGTGGGATTTCTCTCCTTTCACCCCAGGAAACAAATGGGACTGTGAATAAGGCAGGCAGGATGTACAAATATATATACAGGTTTATTAGACTAGACAAGTGTATACATTTCTAAATGACTATGCACATTGCTAATAGGATGTCAAGCAGCATACTTATCTACTCATGGTTAGAAGTCTCAGTCTATAGAACTATAAATATAAGGTAGCAAGAACATTTACATTTGGCAATTTGAGGTTGTTGGCCTTCACGGTATACCACCCTATTGAATAGAAGGGACCTCTTGAATTCCAAGTTACTCAAGCGTTCTTATTATCCTCCTCCTTTTTATTCCAAGTCTCACCCATGCAAATAGATGCAACTGGGCTGGTGGGCATCATTGGCCCCAGGAGGGTCTGTTGTATCTAAATTGTATCCTTCTGCTCTGCCTCCTGGTCTGTTGCTGGGTTCATGCACTCCTGGGGGATCTGACTCCACCTCCTGGACTACCGCTGGGGTCCATGCCCTCCTGGGGGACCCATCTCTGCCTCCCAGACTGTTGCTGGGGTCCATGCCCTCCCGAGGGACCTGACTCTACCTTCCACCTGGCTCCACCTCCAGTCTGCTGCCTGGGTGCTCGTCCTGCTGGGGGACCCGACTCCACTTCCCAGACTGCCGCTGAGGTACATGTACTGCTGGGTGACATGACTTTACCTCCCGGACTGCTGCTGGGGTCCCCTTGCTCACCTGGGACTGCTTGATTTCTACATCTGCCGCTGGGGTTCCCTCACTCAAGGGGGGGGGGGGGGGCACTCCATGCCTGCTGATGTCCTTCAGTTCTCTTCCCTTGGTAGTAAGGTTTTCCATGGCTTGGATTTATAACTCCACTAGGCTCTTGGCTGTTTTAGCATTCAGTGATAATGGCCCTCCACCTTCTCAGCTTTCAGTGATTTTAGCTCTGTTAAGTTCATGGCTAGTCATGTGCTGTTACCCAGCTTGGATAAGTTACCTTCTCTCAGCCTGGCTTTTGCTTTATCTGTTGTCTGACCCTGTATGGGTCAAAATGCCAAGACCTAAGCAGGCCCACAGAAAAAGACCATGTGCACACCCCTCTATCCTGCCTTACCATCCTTCCCCCTGTTGTCTAGGATCTCACTATCCATGTGTCTGAAATCCCTTGTTAGTCAGGGTGAAAATCTGTTTGCTTGCTAGGACTTTTTGCCAGTATATTTCTATCGTAAATCCCTTCCCTAGTCATGGTTCTGTTATTTAGGACTTTGAATTTTTTTAGTGATATTTCCTACACATTTTCCCACAGAAATCCAGGGAGCTGTGACATGCAAATCCCCTACCTGAATATCTGACTAATCTATTCAATGGTCAGTTAAGTACCTTCACACTAAGGGGTCTGATGACCATTTCAGTTTCATTCTGTGTTTTCTGGGCTGGCAGATCATATAACACAGCTGCATTGTCCCCCCCTCCTTTTTTTCTAAAGTTCACTTATATAAGTAGCATGCTCAAACCTCCTTCTCTTGTGAGCAGGGGTTTCACTCTCCCCCACTTAAATTTATTGTTATCCTCATCAAGACACCACTCTCTTGCATTCCTTCATTAGTTTTGGGTAATAGACTGTCTCTGTTTGTGTGCTACTATTAGGGGGACATTCACTGGATTTCTAGGGCTATTATAAGTCAACCTTATTGTGGGTTTCACAGTCCTATCTGTCCTTCCGGGCTCTTGGGATAGCAGTGGAACCAATTCCTCAGCCTCTTTAATTTCTGATTCTCTCTGGGGGTGAATCTCATCTGTGGCACCTCTCTCCCTCTCTTGTTTCAGGTTGTCCATCCCTCACTCACCATCTGTACCACCCTCAGTCCTATCGTTACTCTGGAAGACTTCTTGGATCTCCCTGTCCTGGATTTCCATTCCTGGGAACTGTCTTACTAAGTCTCCATCATGTGCCTGTTGGTTAGTGTTACAGTCTCTCCAATGTAGCTCTCAGGTAAACCTCATATGTCCCCCACCTAACTCTTCTTGTTGCATCCGTCGGTCGCAGACAGCTGCGACTGCTCTGCCTCACCTCTCTTCTACCCTTTTCCTCCTCCCTGGGAAGGATGGCTGCCTTCAGTGCTCATTGCTGAAACTCTCGGCTTCTCCAACACAGCATGGGTGTCCCCGTCTACCATGCTTCTTCCTGAGGCCTCCTAGGCACGCGCGTGCACGGCACCTACGCTTTTGAATACGTCATGGCGGGAAACTTGGGGGCGTCTCTACCGCATGACGTCAGTACCTCTGGGTATTTTAACCTCCACTCCGCTAGAGCCCAATGAGTTAGCAAGGACTTCGGTTTTGCTACTCTGATCACTTCTAAGCTGCTCGCTTGGATTCCTCTCTACCCTCCAGGGTAACTCACTCCTACGGAAGCTCTGGGTACCCGCTTCTCGAGGGCCTCTCACTTCTATCTGCCCTTTGGGGTTCAACTACCTAACCTAGGACACCCGCTCCTCGGGAGTCCTATCTACTTTCTTCCAGAATCTTTCGGAGCTCCTAGGTACTCACTCCTCAGGGTATCCTGCACCTCTGACCTCGGGTCCCTCTCTCCATTCTTCTACCAAGGAAGATACCAGCATTGCCACTCTGTGAGTATCGCTATGCTCCAGCTCTCCTTATTCCACCCTTCAGGTTCAGCTTATCCCGTGCTGAGGAACACTACCCAAACTTGCTACATCCGGGTGAGACCATCATCTATAGAGACTGTCTGAGCTTACTGTGATATCGCTGGCCTACAGTACTATCCCTTCCTTGAAGCAAGATTCAACTTAAATCAGCAGTATAATAAAGCTTTCTTCCCTTAGTGTCTGCTTACTAGAGTCTAGCCTATCACTGTGGTTCCCCACGTGGCTCCTCCCCTTGGGAGGAGTCATCGCCACTTCGACCATGAGTCCACAATATGCCACAAACCCAACAGATTGCTAAATCCTTGGACTCGGCTCAGCTCGCGGCCTTGCAGGCCATTCCTGGCCTAGCCCAGCGGATCACCGAGCAACAAAAGTCTCTGGAAAGCTTAGCTACTGCCTTCAATCAGTTACATGCACAACTGAATACTTCAGCAACTCCAGTGAAAGAATTGCTGTCTCCAGTGGTGAGTGTCAAGACCACTGTACCACTATCCGCGCCTATCCGATTCACGGGTGAAGCACGGATGTGTAGAGGGTTTGTAAACCAATGCAATATGCATTTTTCTTTGCAGCCCACCCTCTTTCCCGCAGAAGCTTCCAAGACAACCTATATCCTTTCTCTACTTGAAGGAAGAGCCTTGGCTTGAGCTTCACCATTATGGGAACGTGAAGATCCTATCCTGAATGACCTAGCAGGATTTCTGAAACTTTTTAAGTCTGTCTTCGATGATCCGGCTCGCCAGATTGTTGCTGGATCTGCTCTGCTTAACCTCCAGCAAGGTAATAAGCCCCTTACAAACTATGTAATCGAATTCAAGACTTTAGCATCCGAACTACACTGAGACACTGGATTTCTACGTACTATCTTCATGGAGGGCCTCAAATCAAGAGGGTAGGAGTCCTCGAAAGTCCATCTTGGGAGCTAACCATCATAAACATGTGCCTATTGCCTCAAGCCTACCATCTGCTCCCTTAGAAGATGACGAGCCTATGCAACTAGGCCAAAGTCATTTAACTTCTAAAGAAAGACATTTTCACAAATGCATGGGCTTATGCATTTACTGTGGCCAATCTGGCCACGCTGTCCAAACCTGTCCCATCTGTCCAGGATCTGCAAGAGGACTTCTCCTAGGCCTCACCTCTCCAATTCCTCCATTATCTTTACCAGTCTCACTACTCTGCGGAAGCCTTGAATTTCAGACCCTCGCTCTCATAGACTCCGGAGCCAGAGGAAATTTCATTTTAAAACACTCAGTAGAACATCTACAGATTCCTGCCACACCAATAGCTAAGCCATTGCTATTTTCCTCAATCCATGGGGAACCACTTTCTGGAGAAGTTTCATGGATTACCCAGGCCATTGGCCTGCGCACTGGTGCTTTACACTCTGAATCCATTTCCTTCCTTGTATTGGAAAAGGCCATGCACCCGGTGGTACTTGGACTGCCTTGGCTACAAGATCATATGCCACAGTTTGATTGGGCCACGCTGGAATTATCCCAGTGGGGACCTGGCTGTCATGGTCGGTGTCTCGCGGAAGTCTCACCGTTAATGTGCATGCTCACTACACCATCGTTACCTGGCTTACCTCCACAATACGCCTCCTTCCAGGATGTCTTCTCTAAACAAGCAGCATATGTACTCCCTCTGCACAGGGTTTTTGACTGCACTATAAACCTGAAACCTAATGCGGAGCCTCCTAAGGGAAGAGTTTACCCTCTTTCTGCAACTGAGTCTAAGGCTATGTCCGCCTATATAGAAGAGAACCTTCAAAAAGGATTCATCAGACCTTCCAAATCCCCGGCTGGTGCAGGATTCTTTTTTGTAGGAAAAAAGGATGGCACCTTACGACCCTGCATCGACTACAGGGGTCTAAATGAAATTACCATCAAGGACCGGTATCCCCTGCCCTTGATTTCTGAACTATTTGACAGACTCCAGGGAGCCAAGATATTTTCTAAACTGGATCTCAAAGGAGCTTACAATTTGTTGCGCATTCATGAAGGAGATGAATGGAAGACAGCTTTTAGCACTCACGATGGACACTTTGAATATATCGTCATGCCCTTTGGATTAAGTAACGCACCTGCAGTCTTTCAAAATATGATGAACGACATCTTATGGGACTTACTATATCAATGTGTAGTAGTACATCTTGATGAAATTCTGATCTTCTCACAAGATCTACAAACACATCAAGAGGACGTCAAGAAGGTTCTAAGACACCTGTGGGAATGCCACTTATATGCAAAATAGAGAAGTGCAAGTTCCACAAGGAGTCTGTACACTTCCTGGGCTACATTGTTTCTAAAAATGGGTTTCAGATGGACCCTAAGAAATTAGAAAGCATCCGGGATTGGCCCCAACCTACAGGCCTGAAGGCACTGCACTGCTTCTTGGGCTTCATGAACTACTATCATTCCTTTATTATGAACTACTCATCATTGACAGTTCCTCTCACTGCTATGACCAGAAAGGGAGCCAATTCCGCCAACTGGTCGCCTGAAGCCATATCAGCCTTTTTGACACTCAAAGAGGCTTTTCAAAAGAAGCCATCCCTCTGTCATCTAGACCCGCTTCGTCCATTCATCGTCGAGGTTGATGCATCAGACGTCAGCGTGGGAGCAGTTTTAAGCCAGTATAGTGAATCCAATGTGTTCCATCCCTGCTCCTTCTTCTCGAGGCGATTCTCGCCTGCCAAAAGAAATTACAGAATCGGAGACAAAGAGTTACTCGCAATAAAGCTGGCCTTTGAGGAATGGTGTCAATGGCTGGAAGGTGCACAACACTGGTGTTGTGCACTCAATCACCGTGAAGCAAGATGGTCACTCTTCTTTAACAGGTTCGATTTCCTCTTGAAATACCATCTGGGAGAGAAGAACACTTGGACTGATGCCCTGTCACGATCCTTCTCACCTCAGGATGTGCCTGACGAACCCCATCATATCATTGACCCCGGAAGAGTGGTTCTTGCAGCTACGCATGTTGTACTCGCCGGGAAGATGGTTGTGGCTAGAAATCAAAGGAAAAAACTGTTGAAGTGGGCACATGATTCTCGCCTAGCCGGCCATCCTGGACAGAGTCGCACTTTGGCTATGTTACTGTTATTGTTTGTAAGGTTTTGGGTGGACCCTTGGATGCTGTGGCAGATGACCATGCCCACGGGGGGAAGTCTCATGAGGGGCCACAGGTCAGGCTCAGCTTTAGGACACATAACACAGAATTATCTTTTATTAAACAGAGTTGAGAAGCCACCAGAGGTGGCAGTAGTGAGTAGTGATGAAGCCCGGTTGGGCTTGTAGTCCCTCAGGACACTGGAACAGCAATCTGTCAATAGCTGTGCTGTGGTGGAGAGAAACTGAGATAGTGAATACAGTGGAGCAAACACAGGGTTCTGGTATAGAGCCTCGTAGGTTGACTACTCACACAATGGTTTCTCCTGGAAGATAACAGAGAAGCTGGAATAGAGGCAGGCCCTCGAGGAGTGAGAACCTGGTTCCAGGGAACAGCTCTGAGAGAATGTAGATGGTAACTCACTGATGGTGTAGGCAGCGGATTCCTCCAAGCAGAAGTAAGCTCAGGCAGCGAGTCCGGGAACATGGGCCCTCGAGGAGCGCGTACCGGTTCCAGACAGCGACCTGAAAGAAAAGAGAGAGGCCCCCGAGGAGCGGGTACCCCGATAGAGTAAGTCCAATAATGGAGAGGCAGAGTAGCTAGGTACGGAGAGCGAATCCCATCCATAAGGAGTCCCTTGCTAACTCGAATAGCTAGCAGAGTAGGCTTTTGTATCCGGGATGCATGACGTCATCACAGGGGGACGCCCCTGAGGTTCCTGCCAAAGAAGGAATAAGAAGCAGGGCCACGCGGCATGCACGCCCTAAGGCAGCTGAACAACATGGCGGGATGCAGTGCCCAAGCCGGACCGGGGACGCCGGAGAGGACAGCAGGCAGATGCTGTGGCAGCCAGATGTCCATCAACTGTGGGAGGAGTCGCCAAAGAGGTAAGGAGGGCGGAGTGGAGACATCGGGCAGTGACAATCATAACAGTACCCCCCTTCATAGGGCGGTCTCCACTGTGGGTGCCTATTAAGGAGGGATATCACTTCTAATACAGGGATTGTCATGATTGATGTATAAGGCAATTTAGTTCATTAATTCTGTACTTTGGCTATTTATGTTTATGGTTTATAATATTTGTTGTAATTTATGAAAATAATAAATAGAGAATTAAAAAAAAAATTCTAGGTCATCTTCTGCGTAGATCTCAGGTGGTTCCTGAGTTTTGGAAGAGAATTCACTGCGTATGAGAGGTTTCAAGAGTGAAACGTGAAAAGCGTTGTGGATGTTAGTCCGGGTGGTAGCTTCAGACTGTAAGTGATGTTGCCAAGACGTCGGAGGATTGGAAATGGTCCAACATAGCGAGGAGAAAAATGAGTGGAGGTAACTTCAGTCTGAGATATTTGGTAGATAGCCAGACTTTGTCACCAGGTTTGAAGACAGGCGCTTGAGAATGGTAAGCGTCATAAAACGTCTTAGCACAGAAAGAATTAATAGAACACTTAAACTGTTTCTATGGTCTTACTTTAACTCAAGACAGAGTGACTGGGCAGAACTGCTGCCTTGGGCAGAATTTGCTATCAATTCACTTCCTGCTACATCTACAGGGTCTTCTCCCTTCCATCTCGTCTATGGATGACAAACACTTCCTCCTCTGCCAATTCCTTTATCAGTGGCTTCTCCTGCCACACAGGCTACTGCAGCAGAGCTATCTCTGCTTTGGAAGTGAACTAAGGACCTGCTCCTCAAGGCAGGACAGAAAGCAAAAAAGATCTACGATGCTCACCATCAAGAGGCACCTTAGTTTCAGCCTGGAGACAAAGTTAGGCTAAGTACCAAGTTCCTCAATCTTAAACTACCTTCAGCACGCTTTGCACCTCGCTATGTAGGACCTTTTGCTATCCTTCGGTACTTGGGAAATCTGACGCACAGTCTAAAACTACCTCCATCTATGAGAATACACAACGCTTTTCATGTCTCTCTGTTATAACCCTTGATGCTCTCAGAGTTCTCTAAGAAGACCCCAGAACCCACAAATCTGGACACGGAGAATGACATTGAATATGCTGTAGATGACATCTTGGATGTCAGTAAGAGAGGCAAGACATGGGAATACCTTATCTCCTGGGTGGGCTATGGACCAGAAGAAAACTCATGGGAACCTCTGGCCAACATCATGGATAAAGACATGGTACGTCAATTTCATCTCGCACATCCTCGAAAACTCAGACCACCAGGAAGAGGTCCTGGAGGGGGCCCTTGGAAGGGGGATACTGTTGCATCCATTGGTCGCAGATGGATGCGACTGCTCTGCCTCACCTTGCTTCTACCCTTTTCCTCCTCCCTGGGAAGGATGGCTGCCTCTGGTGCTGATTGCCGAAACCCTCGGCGTCTCCAACACAGCATGGGTGTCCCCGACCGCCATGCTTCTTCCTGAGGCCTCCTAGGCACATGTGTGCATGCCACCTACGCATTTGAACATGTCATGGCGGGAACCTCGGGGGCGTCCCCACCGCATAAAGGGGTAGATTTTAAAAGAAGCGCGATCAGCCTACTTTTGCTTGCGCATCAGACTCAAGCAAAAGTACGCTGGATTTTAGTGGATACGCGCGGAGCCGCGCGTATCCACTAAAATCCTGGATCGGCGCGCGCAAGGCTATCGATTTTGTATAGCCTGCGCGCGCCGAGCCGCGCTGCCTCCCCCCGTTCCCTCCAAGGCCGCTCCGAAATCGGAGCGGCCTCGGAGGGAACTTTCCTTTGCCCTCCCCTCACCTTACCCTCCCTTCCCCTACCTAACCCACCCACCCGGCCCTGTCTCCACCCCCCCCTTACCTTTGTCGGGGGATTTACGCCTCCCGGAGGGAGACGTAAATCCCCGCGCGCCAGCGGGCCTGCTGCGCGCCGGGCCGCGACCTGGGGGCGGGTACGGAGGGCGCGGCCACGCCCCCGGGCCGTAGCCACGCCCCGTACCCGCCCCCAAAACGCGGCCGACACGCCCCCGAAACGCCGCGTCGACCGGGCCCGCCCCCCGACACGCCCCCGACACGCCCCCCTCCGAAAACCCCGGGACGTACGCGAGTCCCGGGGTCTGCGCGCGCCGGTAGGTCTATGTAAAATAGGCTTACCGGCGCGCAGGGCCCTGCTCGCCTAAATCCGCCCGGTTTTGGGCGGATTTAGGCGAGCAGGGCGCTGAAAATCCGCCCCAAAATCAGTACCTCTGGGTATTTTAACCTCCGCTCCGCTAGAGCCCAACGAGTTAGCAAGGATTTCGGTTTTGCTACTCTGATCGCTTCTAAGCTACTCACTTGGATTCCTCTCTACCCTCTGGGGTAACTAGCTCCTACGGAAGCTCTGGGTACCCGCTCCTCAGGGGTCTCTCGCTTCTATCTGCCCTTCGGGGTTCAACTACCTAACCTAGGACACCCGCTTCTCGGGAGTCCTACTTTCTTCCAGGATCCTTCGGCTCTCCTAGGTACTCGCTCCTCGAGGACCTAGCCTGCTCAGGGTATCCTGCACCTCAGACCTCGGGTTCCTCTCTCTATTCTTCTACCAAGGAAGTTACCAGCACTTCCACTCTGTGAGTATCGCTACGCTCCAGCTCTCCTTATTCCACCCTTCAGGTTCGGCTTATCCCGCGCTGAGGAATACTACCCAAACTTCCGGGTGAGACCATCATCTATAGAGACTGTCTGAGCTTACTGTGATATCGCTGGCCTACAGTACTATCCCTTCCTTGAAGCAAGATTCAACTTATATCAGCAGTACAATAAAGCTTTCTTCCCTCAGTGTCTGCTTACTAGAGTCTAGCCCAGCACTTCTCAACCGGTGTGTCGCGACACACTAGTGTGTCGCCAAACACCGCCAGGTGTGTCGCGTCTCCCGGTGTCCCACTGCCCCATTGTACTTTCCTTCTCCCTTTTTCCAGCCCCCGCGGTCCAATTGAAAGCTTCCTTTCTTCCTACCCCCACTGCCCAATGGGAAGCCTCCTTCATTTTGCCTTCCCCCGCGCAGGCCAATCGGAAGCCTCCTCCCTGCCACCTGCCAGTGGTAGTAGGAAGAAGGGAGGAAGCCTTTGATTGGCCGGTGAGGCAGGCATGGCACTGTCCGGGAGTGGGGTGGGAGGAATAGCAGTGTAGGACCCCGATGAAGCAAGGCCGCTACGGGAGCCCAGCCCCATAGCGGTGAAGAGAAAACCCAACCCCGACCGTGCAAGGCCGCTACGGGAGCCCAGCCCCGTAGCGGTGAAGAGAAAACCCGACCCCGACGGTGCAAGGCCGCTACGGGAGCCCATCCCCGTAGCGGTGAAGAGAAAACCCGACCCCGACGGTGCAAGGCCGCTACGGGAGCCCAGCCCCGTAGCGGTGAAGAGAAAACCCGACCCCGACGGTGCAAGGCCGCTACGGGAGCCCAGCCCCGTAGCGGTGAAGAGAAAACCCGACCCCGACGGTGCAAGGCCGCTACGGGAGCCCATCCCCGTAGCGGTGAAGAGAAAACCCAACCCCGACGGTGCAAGGCCGCTACGGGAGCCCATCCCCGTAGCGGTGAAGAGAAAACCCAACCCCGATGGTGCAAGGCCGCTACGGGAGCCCAGCCCCGTAGCGACGAAGAGGAAACCCGACCTCTGACTGAGGCGCCCATCCCTGTGGCGCCGAAAAAAGAAGGCCCGCCGGATTAAAGCCACGGCGAAACCGGAGCCTATCCCTGCAATGAAGGAAGAAGTTATTTTTGGTGAGAGCTGGTGTGTCTGTGTGTGAATGGGGGCCTGGGTGAGAGCTTGTGTGTGAATGGGGGCCTGGGTGAGAGCTTGTGTCTGTGGGTGTGAATGGATGCCTGGGTGAAAGCTTGTGTCTGAGGGTGTGAATGAATGCCTGGGTGAGAGCTTGTGTCTGAGTGTGTGAATGGATGCCTGGGTGAGAGCTTGTGTCTATGGGTGTGATTGGATGCCTGGGTGAAAGCTTGTGTCTGAGGGTGTGAATGAATGCCTGGGTGAGAGCTTGTGTCTATGGGTGTGATTGAATGCCTGGGTGAGAGCTTGTGTCTATGGGTGTGATTTGATGCCTGGGTGAAAGCTTGTGTCTGAGGGTGTGAATGGATGTCTGGGTGAGAGCTTGTGTCTGAGGGTGTGAATGAATGCCTGGGTGAAAGCTTGTGTCTGTGGGTGTGAATGGATGTCTGGGTGAGAGCTTGTGTCTGTGGGTGTGAATGGATGTCTGGGTGAGAGCTTGTGTCTGTGGGTGTGAATGGATGCCTGGGTGAGAGCTTGTGTTTGTGGGTGTGAATGGGTGCCTGGGTGAGAGCTTGTGTCTGAGGGTGTGAATGGGTGCCTGGGTGAGAGCTTGTGTCTGTGGGTGTGAATGGGTGCCTGGGTGAGAGCTTGTGTCTGTGGGTGTGAATGGGTGCCTGGGTGAGAGCTTGTGTCTGAGGGTGTGAATGGGTGCCTGGGTGAGAGCTTGTGTCTGTGGGTGTGAATGGATATCTGGGTGAGAGCTTGTGTCTGTGGGTGTGAATGGGTGCCTGGGTGAGAGCTTGTGTCTGTGGGTGTGAATGGGTACCTGGGTGAGAGCTTGTGTCATTGGGTGTGAATGGGTGCTTGGGTGAGAGCTTGTGTGTAGGGGTGTGAATGGAAGCCTGGGTGAGAGCTGGTGTGAATGGGTGTAAGAGCTTTTGTGTGTGATTGAGAGCTTGTATATAAGAGAACATGAGTGTGATTGAGAGAGCGAGACTGGTCAGGGAGGTGATGTGTTTCTGTGTGAGAGAGAGAAACTGGTCAGGAAGATGACTGGTGTGAAAGAGACCGAGACTGGTCGTGGGGTCTATTTGGGGGTGTGTGTGTTGTGAGTGACTGGTTGTGGGTGCTAAGGAAGAAGATTGAGGACAGAGCTTCAGCAGCCCTTGCTGCTTCTGGTTAGTGCTATTGGCCTGGAAGGGAAAGGAGTAGGAGAGTTGCTGGAGAAGGTAAGTAAAGGTGGCTTTTTAAATTTATTTTTCTTGATTGACTGCCATTTTAATTATTGGGTATTATGCGATGTCTGCTGTTTTGAAATATTTTATTGATATTTGGACATGTTTTAATAATTTTTATGAGTATTTAATTGAATATTATTCTGTTCAGCAGCTGCTTTGTAACATTTTTGTTATAACTTTACAATGATTTCTGTGTGGGGCTCTGTAGCAGCTTGGCTTATTCTGTTTTCCCAATAGGAAATGTTTTAGTGTTTAGGGCCTGGTTTAATAGTTGTATTTCTTAGATAGGGTTGTTACTGTTTGCGTGTGTTCCGTAATACAGGTGTAACTTTGTGCAGGTTAGTTTGTGTGCATTATTGCAAATCCTGAGTCTGTTAGGTGTTATATTTCTCTTTCCATTTCTCCAGGTTCGCACTGTATGCAGAGTGGCTTTTTTGTTTTTTCCGTTCCAGTTTCTGTCTCCATATTTATAATTTGTGTTTTTTCTGTACTTGGTGAAGGTCAGTTCTGGGTGTGTGACCAAAGTGAGGTGTTTTACTAGCATGTAGGCATTTGTATCAATCTTATTTGATGTGTTTTCTCAATAGGATATGCATTAGTGGTAAATTACTGTCTTTTCATAAGGAAGGCTATTGTGCCTGGTAGTAAAGGGAGTTTGTTTTGCTTTTACTGAGATGTCATCAGAACCAGAATATCTTTTTTTTGTATGGTGAGTTGTACGGGTTATGCCCTAGATCTGCTCTGCACTCATTGCTGAGGGTTGAGGGGAGTCCTGTGGATGCAGAGTGCATGTTTACACTTAGCCCCGTGATGGTCACATGTTCAGTGTGTCACGCATATGAGAACCATTTGTCAGGTGTGTCCCGGCCAAAAAAAGGTTGAGAACCACTGGTCTAGCCTATAGCTGTGGTTCCTCACGGGCCCCTCCCCATGGGAAGAGTCATCACCACTTCGACCAATCCACAATATGCCACAAACCCAACACTTCTGAATCCTCATTATCATATCTACTATGTCTGTCTTCCAGTGAATACTCAGGGGTCCCTACCAGTTCCCAATGGGGATTCCTGTCAAACTCCCAATGAGTTTGGGTCTCAGGTCTTTCCGTTCCCCTTTTTCTTTGTTGAGGTGTAAGGCATTCAGCTATAGCTTGGGGGTTCCTCTAGGAGAAATACCAATTACCCAATAGGCAGGAGATGGTTTCTGTGTACTGTTTTTACACGTCCTTCACCCCACTCTGGCCTTACCTGGTAAACAGGCAGGTTGTTCAGTTTTTCCTCAATGACATAGGGGGTAGACCTCCACCTATTAGCAATTTTGTGCCTCTCAGTTCTCTAAGAATACTCTGTCCCCAACCTTCAAGGCATTCTGCTTCACCTTCTTGTCATATTGGTCTTGTTTCTCTGGCTCAGTTTGTAGGCAGACTCCACAGCCAACCTGTGGGCCACCTCTAACTGTTCTTTTAGCTTCTTCACATAGCTTTGAAAAGTCTGAGGCAACGACCAATCTACTGAAACCCCAAAGTACAGATCAATTGGTGACCGGGCCTCTCTCCCAAACATCAGAAAATAGGGTGAAAACCCTGTAGCATCTGTTATATTTTGGTATGGTTGTGGACTATGGATCATAGTGAGAGTTGTCTCCACCCACAGGGAGGAGCCCTTTGGGAACTCACCATGATAGGCTTGGCCTCAGCTGAGACTGACACAGATAGTAATGAGACTTTATTAGACTGGAACGTAGGTGAAGTACCAACCCAGTGGGAAGGAAGACACAATCCAGAGTAGTAAGGTTGCTCAGTGATGATATCCCTGGTAGTGGCCTGCGGAGCGGGGTATGCCGGGGAAGTCCTCCTCCAATGATACACTTCTTAGGGTAGATCCGGTAGTGGCCCGCGCGCGGGGTACGCCGAGAATCAGCATTTTCATTGGTAAGAGATGTGCAGGAGGACAGCAGAGCTGGGTAGATGACGGTACTCACTCTGAAGTGTAGAGGATGGTTTGCTGAGGTGAGCACAGTAGTGGCCCAAGACAAGGGGTACACCGGAGGTTCTGTCAGCAAGATGGTATCAAACGTGAAGCGTACTCACAAGGCTGAATGAGGCTGGGTCCCAATCAAGAGTAGATGGATTCTCCAGGCAGGAAGGCCCTCCGAGGAGCAGATAGCCAAAATGTGACAAGGCCCCCAAGGAGCGAGTACCTATAGTGTCCAAGTCCCGGAGTTCCAAGTGGAGTTGAATTCAACAGGAAGGGAGTCCTTGCTAACTTGTAGGAAGCATAGGCTGGATAGCTTAAATACACTGGTCGGTGACATCAATTTAAAAAAAGGTTTAAAAAATTCACAGTTGGCTTATGTATCGGAATTCCATATTAATAAAAATTGTTATACACGTTTATGAAATAAAGTTGTACATGGGATAGAATATCTTTTTTTCTTTTTAATTTAGGATGGGATAAGTGAACAGTTTTCTATGTCTTTCAGTTACTCCAGTCTGTCTATCCCCAATGTGAAGACCATGAGTGCAGAGGAGGCTTGAATGGAGTGGCCCCTGGCACCACCACCTCCCATACTTGCTCATATGCCATCGCTGTTCAGGACTCTAGTTTCTCAATTTTATTTATCCGTCATGTTGTGGACAGGGTGAGAGTGCAACTTTTTCATTTGGCCATAGGTGCCAAGTTGCCTGGCTACAGCTCTGCCCATTCTATATCTATGGGCACAAAGGCCCTATGTGTTGGAAGCAATCCTTCAGAAAACTAATCACCTCACTCGTTTGCTTCCACGGATTCATTTTCCAGTCTCATCATTTCAATTATTTCAGTGACATTTTTACATTTTTCCTTTCTTGACCTGTACATATCTATCCTTTCATTTAGTCACAGCCATTCATTTTAATGTGCATAGTGCATATATATATTTCTATCTATCTATCTATATATATATATATATGAACCACACCCACTTGACTGAATCAATTCCATCCCATTCTCTGGAGCAGACATATGCACAAATATTGCAAACTTCATGAAGATTGTACCACCAGTCTCTGATCCTAGCTTTTCAGCACATCTCTGTGCATTCTCCAGTGCTATTTCCTCTTATAATATCATAATCATAATATATTATATTACCAAAATGATAAGGGGAATGGAACAGCTCCCCTATGAGGAAAGACTAAAGAGGTTAGGACTTTTCAGCTTGGAGAAGAGACGACTGAGGGGGGATATGATCGAGGTGTTTAAAATCATGAGAGGTCTAGAACGGGTAGATGTGAATTGGTTATTTACTCTTTCGGATAGTAGAAAGACTAGGGGGCACTCCATGAAGTTAACATGGGGCACATTTAAAACTAATCGGAGAAAGTTCTTTTTTACTCAACGCACAATTAAACTCTGGAATTTGTTGCCAGAGGATGTGGTTAGTGCAGTTAGTATACCTGTGTTTAAAAAAGGATTGGATAGGTTCTTGGAGGAGAAGTCCATTAACTGCTATTAAGTTCACTTAGAGAATAGCCACTGCCATTAGCAATGGTAACATGGAATAGACTTAGTTTTTGGGTAATTGCCAGGTTCTTATGGCCTGGATTGGCCACTGTTGGAAACAGGATGCTGGGCTTGATGGACCCTTGGTCTGACCCAGTATGGCATTTTCTTATGTTCTTATGTTCTTATCTCTGCATGCCATGTCAACATTTTTTTAGAGCTCTTATAAGTACAACATATTCCCATATTTATGCATTTTTAATCCCTCTCCTTCAAATTATCCAGCAAAGTCATCCTCATTAATAAAACTCAGTGCATCACATTTAAAGTCAAGAGTTGTGTGGATTAATAGTTGCGCAAAATGATCATGTGTTTGCTGCATATCTCAGATAAAGCAGCAGGGTGTTCTTGTTTTTATAGTTAAATTCACATGTTCTTAATCCCCAGCAAAGATTCACCAAACATCATAAACTGATGAAGCATTTCATTGTTATTTGCACAAGATGTACAGACATTCTTCCTATGACTTCCTGTCAGGTTTTCAGCCTCTAGAACTGCAAGTTGCATATTTCAGAGCTCAATCTTGGTTTTATGTATAATAGTATCAAATATATTGGCATGCAGATAAAAACATAAACACAATACCTCTACTTTCAAGGATGTATGCACAGCAGGGATGTTAGTTCCAAGCATTTAATATACAAGTCCACTTTTGCATTAACATTCAGTTCCATCTAGGTTTCAAGTCTTCACCAATGAGCATTTGCAGAATCTCCCACTAGGTTCATCGCATCAGCTCACCAGCACTCAAAATGCCAGAAACAATATATTGTACCCAGCAATTCCATTTTTGTTCATCTTGAGGAACAATTTGGTTCCTCGGGGGTAGTGTTGTAAGTCTTGCCTCAAGACTACAAGCAAGTCCACTTAGGTTCTCAACTTCACTTCATCAGAGCCACTCCTACCTCCCATCCCAGCAGTTTACCTGTTTGAGGTCTGCCAGGGGTTTTGTGCCCTTGTACTCCCACATAACATAGGAATCCCTATATCTCTCTGCAATTCACAGACTGCCTCCTTTTCCTGTCCATGTCAGGCTCCAAACCTCAATAATAATTGTCCCCTTTTAAATCTCCACTTGTAGTTCAATGAACTTATAATGCAATAATATATTCCAACAGATGTTCTACTAGTACTACTGCTGCTACTTAACATTTCAGTAGCACTACATGACATATGCAGTGCTGTACAAAGACAAAAAAAGACAGTCTCTGCTTAAAAGAGTTTACAGCCCTATAAGATGAACATACAGATCAAGAAACTTAGGGCATTTCGTAAAGTTAGACAATGGTTAAAAAAGAAAAGAAAATGAAAGTTAATGAGGCTAAAAGCAGATGTTTGCCATTTCTTCATGCATTCTAAGATCTTCATCTCTGTATTTTCTATTATAGCCATACAAATTAATTTTTAAAGGAGTTATGCATGTAAGATTAGCAAAATGATAAGGGGAATGGAACAGCTCCCCTATGAGGAAAGACTAAAGAGGTTAGGACTTTTCAGCTTGGAGAAGAGACGGCTGAGGGGGGATATGATAGAAGTGTTTAAAATCATGAGAGGTCTAGAACGGGTAGATGTGAATCGGTTATTTACTCTTTCGGATAATAGAAAGACTAGGGGGCACTCCATGAAGTTAGCATGGGGCACATTTAAACTAATTGGACAAAGTTCTTTTTTACTCAATGCACAATTAAACTCTGGAATTTGTTGCCAGGGGATTTGGTTAGTGCAGTTAGTATAGCTGTGTTTAAAAAAGGATTGGATAAGTTCTTGGAGGAGAAGTCCATTACCTGCTATTAATTAAGTTGACTTAGAAAATAGCCACTGCTATTAATAGCAACGGTAACATGGAATAGACTTAGTTTTTGGGTACTTGCCAGGTTCTTATGGCCTGGATTGGCCATTGTTGGAAACAGGATGCTGGGCTTGATGGACCCTTGGTCTGACCCAGTATGGCATGTTCTTATGTTCTTATATGAATGTGTAAGCAGCTTGCAGGGGGGAGGGGGGTCTAAGGGCATTCAGGGGGCATGACTGAGGAGTTGAGGGTGAAGAACTAGGAGAGTCTTGATGACCTGGAGAAGAACTGGGCAAACTGGTGGGGGTTTTGGCAAACCTGTGATTTCAATTATGCATGCATGTATAAATCAGGGTTTTATGCATGCAAATTATATTATCTTTCACATAAAATATACATGTATATGTTTATAAAATAAATAGGAAAAGAATGCACTTTCAATGCATTGTAGATATCTGTGCATAAGCAAACATATGTGCCTATGTTGGAGGGGTAGACGTATCTGCATGCACCTAATGGGGTAGATTTTCAAAGCAGCGCATAGGTATACATATGCCTGCACTACCCGGCACGCACACATGTATGCCCGATTTTATAACTTCCGGGCGCAGACGCACGCAAGTTATAAAATCAGGGTCAGTGCGCGCAAGGGGGTGCACAATTGTGCACCTTGCGCATGCCAAGTCATGCTGCCTTCTCCCGTTCCCTCCCCCTAACCTAACCTTCCCACCCCTTCCCCTAACCTTCCCCCCCAGCCCTACTCTAACCCTCCCTGACCTTTGTCAAACCTTTTGTGCCTGCCTGAAGGCAGGGCATGTTCCGACACAGTGGCAATGGCCATTGTGTCGGAGGCCTCTGGCCCTGCCCCTCCTCCTCCCCACCCCTTTAGTAAAGTCCCGGGACTTAGACGTGTTCCAGGGCTTTACACGCGTCACCAGGCCGTTCTACAATGGGCCCGGCGCGCGTAATGCTCCCTACACACGGAAATCCTCTGAAAATCCGGACCAATATGTGCAGGCTATAAAACACTGTAGTAGATCTCCGCTCATATATGGGCCGGGGCCACGTAGATTTGTTTGAAAGTTATCCTCAGTGGAGTTAATTTTCAAAGGCGTTTTGGATGTAAAAGTAGTAGCATGTATGTGCATAAGTAGTCTGCACTCGCATATATGCGTATTTCTTATGTTTACAAAATAGCATGTATTTCTTTGTTTTGCACTCACATTTATCTGCAGAAAAAAGAAGCAGTGTACGGCATCCCAGGGCAGAGCCAAGAGGAACATGTGTAGGTTGCTATTTAATAAAAGATTTACATGACTACATTAGGAAACGTATTTGCACAATTTTATTGTGCTGCTAATTTTCTAACACAATTAATATCAGACTTGTCCATTGTTTGCTATTGTAGAGTGGGAGGTCTAGATGAACTGGGGGGAGCTCAGAGTGAAGTGTTAGGAAGGACTCAATGAAATGGAGATGGGTTGGGTAAACTGGTGCAAGTATCAGTAAACTGGTGATTTGAATTATACATGCATGTTTTAAAATATACTGACTTCCACATATAAATCAGGGTTTTATGCTAGCAATTTATATTTTTTTCACATGTAGAATATATGCATGTATGTTTATAAAATAGGAAGGGAAAGTACACTCTTTCAATGCATTGCAATGCATAACTATGCATTGGGGGGTAGACATATGCATATATTATAATCTGCATGTATTTGATACATGCAGATTATAAAATACTATAGTAGATCTCTCCTCAGCAATATATGCATATATGGGGCCACATGGAGTTGTTTTAAAGCTATTGATGAACCATATTTAAATGTAAATAATGTAATGGAGATAACTGCAATATTTCCATATGGACCTCCATTACTATGATACATTCTCTGCATATCCAGAAGATGTTTCACTTTGCATAGAGGCACAATGGGACTCCATGTTGTTATTATAGTAAACTCTTACACACAATAAACTTCACAGTCCCCAATAACACATCTGTTTCCAGACCTGAAGCTCTCAGACTATACAAACTTCACATGAACTGATTCACACTAATTCTTCCTAAATCTCTCAGGTACTCTCAGTATTCTTGCAATTAGTCCACTTGTAGTCAATAATCATACTAAAATCCAAACCCACAGAGAGATTCTTCTGTGCAATTATAAAGGTGCAAATAAAAAAATCAGCATGTAATCTCTTAGCTGGAAGAACAATACATAAAACTCATTGTCTCACTCTGGTACTCTCCATTTGCCTCCTTCACATATGAATCACTGAGTCATCATTTTGTTTTCTGAAAGAGAATCAATATAACCTTGTAGTTTGCCTTATTATTCGCCGTGATATTTGTTCTCACTGGATTGAACAATCGAAACCTTGCTCTCACATTGCCAGAAACATTTTCCTTTTCTGTGCTGTAACATAAACTAGGACTATGAGAATGAAAATGTATTTAATTATAACATTTATAATGCACATTAGGTCAAATACAAAGAAGGTAACAAAATAACAATCATAAAAATACAACAAACATTAGACCATAACATAACTTTTGAGATTCTTTTACCAACTCGATCCATTTGCATCTTCAAAGGACCTTCACAGTTCAGCAATGATTTAGATTTTGTCCTATAGCATCTTCCAACAAGGAGATTCTTAATCCAGTTCATTCAACTCTTTTGAAATAAAGAGAATTGCTCTGGGAGACCTCCTCCTTTTTAATTTATTGTGTGGCCTTATGATTCTTTGGCATTAGTATTGAGACAGGACAGTATTCCCTGACAAAGGTAAGTTGGCAAAAAATCAACTTGGTTATAACTGGAAATGGCTGTTAGATGGAAGAAAGTACAAAAGCTGACTAATTCTTATAGTGGGTCCCTAGGAGAGGGCATCCAGGAATGAGAGTAGGATCAGAGCCCCTCTTAGCTATAGCCAGTTAAGAGACATTCAGCAGCTAAAATAGCTTAAAAGGTCAGTGTCTGCAGGCTGGTTGAAAGAGATGCCTGACTTTCTGAGGGATATGGACTGCTTGAGAATATATATATAATATTTAATATATAATCAGCTATCCCCTTACATGATTTGAGCACGGATATATACCTCGCTATTTTGTAGATATTGATTTGGATTAAGTTATTGTTCGGAACCAGTTTCAGTTTCTGTTAAATGCTTTAGATGTAACAGGTTGTTGTAAATGTAAACCGGAGTGAAGGCAATTTCTGCTATACCTCGGTATATAAAAAAATGCTAAATAAATAAATATTTAAAGAGTGGACCTGGAGTAGTATTGAAGGAACTAAGTCAGCCTGGCCTGAAAAACGTCATGAGATCATGAGTACCAGAAGGCTGCAGAACTCCCAGTCAAGCATCAAAAAGTACAGTACACTGTGCATAAAAGTCTGTGAAGGAAGAATCCCTGCTTGGAAAGAGGCCTGGGACAATACAGTAAATAAGGATCACCTATAAAATGTAGACTTTTAGCTTAAAATACCTATTATTTTTGTTGTTTTAATTTATTTATTTCATTTTGCAATATGCCTGTCACCAAGGTACTTCATGTGAGATTACAACAATACAAGCTGTCGGTCATGTTGCTACTTCACATGGAAGACGATATATATCCCTTCATAGGAAGTCCTTTTCAAATGGACCATGTTGTGTTATTAGCTGATTTCAATATATTTTGATTTTAACTGCAAGTTTCAAAAATTGTGTTAAAATATAATAAGAAATACAGTACCTATGATTTAAGGACTATTCCAATGTACCAAAGTGTCAAATGAAGAGGGAAATACCCATAAAATATATTAAAACAGAACCTTCAGTTAAAATGAACGTGACATCATAATGAGCACTATCAGCAAAATATTGCCTTCCTTGCCTTATACTTCATCATCATCAGTTACTGGCATGCGATCAATTTATTTATTTATTTATATATTTTCTAAATATTATTTATTATAAATAAAATATGAGCCTTGACTTTTGGTTATCATCTAGAAATGCTGTTTTCTGTAAATGTGCTGTACAATTGAACCCCAACAAGGGTCTGTGTTTTGTTAACTGTATCAGAGGGTTACAACATTGCATGTCTTCAGTTCTTTTAATAATACTGAACAAATCCCAAGTTCTTCCAACAAATCATTTCCACCAATGAAATAAAACAGAGATGACTCATAAAGAACAGATATTCTATCTTGCACTCAAGACCCTAATGGCTGTAGACCTTACTCACAAAACCGGTGTCTTGGTTTAGTTTTGCACCAAATTTACCCAGAAGTACTATGAATGAGTTTTTATAAGGAAATAAAAGTACTAATTGAAAAAATTCTTAGTTTAAAGACAGAATACAATTCTATATCAATATTCAAACCATGTGGAGCAATGGTATTTTGGGGAAATATCCAAAACTGTTCCCTCAAATTCAATAGAGCTTCACGATCACCACCTCACAGGAAGGCTGAGGCATGCTCAACAATCCTCAATCTGAGTTGACTAAATTAATGATTGTATGCAAGACAGTGAGACACTATTGGAGCTTGAATTCGTTTTAGTAGAAATACAACTTTTATGTTCTGATAAACAGGTCTTAATTTGTCCTTTTCTCCTTCCTATGTAAAATTCTGTATACGAGCAGAAAATGTAATATACCACAAAGGAGGAACAATATTCCATTTTATTTCTAAGATGAATCATCTTATGGACTCCAGGAGTTTTTCCAACACTGGCCTGTGATCGTCTGTGAGCAAGAAGTACAATTGCTACTTGCAGAATGTCCGGAAGTTAACATATGATTTGCATAGGAGTCAGGGACGAAAGTGAGAGATTTTACCACATAGTCAAGTATATTGTTGCCTCTTATATATCCAATCATTGGGAATGCAGAAAAGATGGGATTTAGGTGGCGCCATTTTGAAATACGGCATTGCAAAATGGCGCCGGTCGTATGGCCATTTTGCAATACGGCAACACGATTCGAGTGCAGGAGGTCGTTCTCGGACCCCCACTGGACTTTTGGCAAGTCTTGTGGGGGTCAGGAGGGCCCCCCAAGCTGGGCAAAAGTCCCTGGGGGTCCAGCGGGGGTCCGGGAGCGATCTCCTATGCTCGTGACGTCGGGGGACAGGAACCAAAATGGCGCCGGCGCTACCTTTGCCCTGTCATATGACAGGGCAAAGGTAGCGCCGGCGCCATTTCTATCAACGCACCCGTGGCCCGAGAGTGGAAGATCACACCGGGACCCCCCCCACTGGACCCCAGGTAATTTAACACATTTTGGGGGGGTTTGGGAGGGTGGGGGATTTATTTTAAAGGGTCGGGGTGGGTTTTAGGGTTGTTTTAGTGTGCCGGTTTTCGCGCCCTCCCCCTTCCCCTTCCCCTCCCCCTTCCCCCGATTTACGATTTTTGACGATAAATCGGGGGAATTCCTATTATATATCGCCTCTAATGATTTTTGACGATTTAAAATATATCGGACGATATTTTAAATCGTCAAAAAACGATTCACATCCCTAGTATTCAAGGTGTGGTCTCACCATAGAGCGATACAGAGGCATTATGACATTTTCTGTTTTATTCACTATTCCCTTTCTAATAATTCCCAACATTCTGTTTGCTTTTTTGACTACCGCAGCACACTGAACAATGATTTCAATGTGTTATCCACTATGACGCCTAAATCTCTTTCTTGGGTTGTAGCACCTAATATGGAACCTAACATTGTGTAACTATAACATGGGTTATTTTTCCCTATATGCATCACCTTGCACTTATCCACATTAAATTTCATCTGCCATTTTGATGCCCAATTTTCCAGTCTCACAAGGTCTTCCTGCAATTTATCATAATCTGCTTGTGATTTAACTACTCTGAACAATTTTGTGTCATCTGCAAATTTGATTATCTCACTCGTCGTATTTATTTCCAGATCATTTATAAATATATTGGAAAGTAAGGATCCCAATAAGCACTAGCATAATCAGATGCAAAGCATTGATAAGGAAAGGAAAGAGAGAATTTGAAAAGAAGATTGTTATGGAAGTAAAAACCATAATAAAAACTTTTTCAGGTACATTAAAGTTAAAAGGCCTACAAGGGACTCAGTTGGATCATTAGGTAGATGATCAAGGGGTAAAAGAGACACCTAGGGATGACAAAGCCATAGCAGAGAAACTAAATGAATTCTTTGCTTTGGTATTCACCGAGAAAGATTTAAGAGCTATGCGAATGCCAGAAATGACATTCAAAGATGACGAATCAGAGGAGCTGAAACAAATCTCAGTGAACCTGGAAGATGTACTAGGGCAAACTGACAAACTAAAGAGTAGCAAATCATCTGGACCAGATGGTATACATCGCTGAGTGCTGAAAAAATTGAGAAATGAAATTGTGGCCCTGCTATTGGAAATTTGTAAACTTTCATTAACTTTATCTAAATACTTGTAGACTGAAGTGTTGCCAATGTAATGTCAATTTTTAAAAAGCAATCAGGAAACTACAGACCAGTGAGTCTGATGTCTGTGCCAGACAAAATGGTAGAAACTATCATAAAGAACAAAATTGCTGAACATATAGATAAGCATGGTCTAATGAGACAAAGGCAACATGGATTTAGCCAAGGGAAGTCTTGCCTCACAAATTTGCTACATTTTTTGAGGGTATAAATAAACATGTGGATAAAGGTGACCCAAATGATATATTGTATCTAGGTTTCCAGAAAGCATTTGACAAAGACCCTCATGAGAGATTTCTTAGGAAATTAAAAAGTCATGGAATAGGGGGCAGTGTCTCATTATGGATTGCCAACTGGTTAAAAAATAGCAAACAGGGAGTAGGGCTAAATGGTAAATTTCCCTAATGGAAAAGGTGAATAGTGTAGTGCCCCAGGGATCTGTTCTGGGACCACTGCTTTTTAATATATTGATATATGACCTGGAAATGGGAATAACAAATGATATGATCAACTTTGTGGATGACACAAAATTATTCCAAGTTGTTAAATCACAAGAGGATTGTGAGAAATTGCAAGAGGACATTGCAAAACTGGGAGACTGGTCATGCAAATGGAAAATGAAATTTAATGTGCAAAGTGATGCACTTAGGGAAAAGTAACCCAAATTATATCTACATAATGCAAGGTTCCTCATTAAGTGTCCCGACACAGGAAAAGGATCTAGGTGACATTTTTGAAAATACATTGAAATCTTCTCAGTATGCAGCAGCAGCAGCCAAGAAAACAAATAAAATGCTAGGGGTTATTAGGAAAGGAATGAAGAATAAAACAAAGAATATCATAATGCCTCTGTATCACTCCATGATGAGAATCTTTATTGGGTACAATTCTGGTCACCACGTCTCAAAAAAGATATAGCAGAATTAGAAAAGGTAGAGGGAAGTGTAGCCAACATTGATAAATGGAAAGGAACAATTGCCCTATGAAGAAAGGCTAAAAAAATTAGGACTCCAGCTTGGAGAAGAAAGGTCTATAAAATAATGAATAGAATAAAATGAGTAAATGTTAATCAGTTGTTTACTCTTTTGAAAAGTACAAAGACCAGGGGACACACAATGAAGTTACTAGGTAAAACATTTAAAATTAATAAGAGAACATATTTCTTATTGCAACACATAATTAATCTCTGGAATTTGGTGCTCCATGGTGAGACCGCATCTTGAATACTATGTGCAATTATGGTCACCACATCTAAAAAAGATATAGTTGCACTAGAGAAAGTGCAGAGAAGGGGTATGGAACACCTGCCCTATGAGGAAAGGTTAAGGAAGTTAGGGCTGTTCAGTTTGGAGAAGAGACGACTGAGGTGGGATGTGATAGAGGTCTACAAAATCATGAAACATAGAAACATAGAAATGACGGCAGAAGAAGACCAAACGGCCCATCCAGTCTGCCCAGCAGTCTGGATGGACCGTTTGGTCTTGTAAAGGACTTGTAAATCAATTACTTACTCTCTCAGATAATAGAAGGACTAGGGGGCACCATGAAGTTAGCAAGTAGCTCATTTAAAACAAATCAAAGAAAATTATTTTTCACTCAGGGGTAAATTTTCAAAGGGTTATGCGCGTAACCCTGAAAACCTGCCCTTGCGCGCACCGAGCCTATTTTGCATAGGCTCAGCGGCGCACGCAAGCCCTGGGATGTGCGTATGTCCTGGGGCTTTGAAAAAGGGGTGGGAAGGGGTGGGGTCGTGGGCATGGCACCTATCCGGGGGCGGTCCGGGGGCAGTCCCAAGTTCTCTGGCACAGCGGCCGTGCCAGAGGTTCGCATGCCGGCAGCTGGCGAGTAAGATACGCCTGCAAGAGGCAGGCGTAAAAACTAAAATAAGGTAGGGGGAATTTAGGTAGGGCTGGGGAGTTGGCTAAATAGGGGAAGGGAGGGGAAGGTGGAGGAGAGCAAAAGAAAAGTTCCCTCCAGGGCCGCTCCGATTTTGGAGCGACCTTGGAGGGAACGGGAAAAGCCATCGGGGCTCCCCTAGGGCTTGGCGCGCGCAAGGTGCACAAGTGTGCACCCCTTGTGCGCGCTGATCCTGGATTTTATAACATGCATATGGCAGCACGCGCATGTTATAAAATCGGGTGTACATTTGTGCGTGCCGGGTAGCGCGCACAAATGTACCCTGCGCACGTAGGATTAAAAATTTGCCCCTCAGTGCATAGTTAAGCTCTGGAATTCATTGCCAGAGGATGTGGTTACCGCAGTTAGTGTTACTGGATTAAAAAAGGTTTGGATAAGTTCCTAGAGGAAAAATCCATAAACTTATTAATTAATAGGGATGTGAATCGTGTCCTCGATCGTCTTAACGATCGATTTCGGCTGAGAGGGGGAGGGAATCGTATTGTTGCCGTTTGGGGGGGTAAAATATCGTGAAAAATCGTGAAAAATCGAAAAAAAACGTAAAATCGCAAAACCGGCACATTAAAACCCCCTAAAACCCACCCCCGACCCTTTAAATTAAATCCCCCACCCTCCCGAACCCCCCCCCCAAATGACTTAAATAACCTGCGGGTCCAGCGGCGGTCCGGAACGGCAGCGGTCCGGAACGGGCTCCTGCTACTGAATCTTGTTGTCTTCAGCCGGCGCCATTTTCCAAAATGGCGCCGAAAAATGGCGGCGGCCATAGACGAACACGATTGGACGGCAGGAGGTCCTTCCGGACCCCCGCTGGACTTTTGGCAAGTCTTGTGGGGGTCAGGAGGCCCCCCCAAGCTGGCCAAAAGTTCCTGGAGGTCCAGCGGGGGTCAGGGAGCGATTTCCCGCCGCGAATCGTTTTCGTACGGAAAATGGCGCCGGCAGGAGATCGACTGCAGGAGGTCGTTCAGCGAGGGTTCCGGCGCCTCGCTGAACGACCTCCTGCAGTCGATCTCCTGCCGGCGCCATTTTCCGTACGAAAACGATTCGCGGCGGGAAATCGCTCCCTGACCCCCGCTGGACCTCCAGGAACTTTTGGCCAGCTTGGGGGGGCCTCCTGACCCCCACAAGACTTGCCAAAAGTCCAGCGGGGGTCCGGAAGGACCTCCTGCCGTCCAATCGTGTTCGTCTATGGCCGCCGCCATTTTTTCGGCGCCATTTTGGAAAATGGCGCCGGCTGAAGACAACAAGATTCAGTAGCAGGAGCCCATTCCGGACCGCTGCCGTTCCGGACCGCCGCTGGACCCGCAGGTTATTTAAGTCATTGGGGGGGGTTCGGGAGGGTGGGGGATTTAATTTAGAGGGTCGGGGGTGGGTTTTAGGGGGTTTTAGTGTGCCGGCTCACGATTCTAACGATTTATAACGATAAATCGTTAGAATCTCTATTGTATTGTGTTCCATAACGGTTTAAGACGATATTAAAATTATCGGACGATAATTTTAATCGTCCTAAAACGATTCACATCCCTATTAATTAATAAGCAGTAGTAGCTTGAGATTTATCTAATGTGTGGGTACTTGCCAGGTACTTGTGACTTGGATTGGCCTCTGTTGGAAACAGGATGCTGGGCTTGATGGACCCTTGGTCTGACCCAGTATGGCATTTCTTATGTTCTTAGAAATTTGGAAGGATGTGGGGTGGTGACTGAATGAGAGGAGTGGGAGGCAGTTCATCTTTCCTCACACTTTCCCTCTGCCTTCTTTCCTCTCCCCAGTCCTCTTCACGTTCCTCTCCTCATCTGCCTTCCTTCTTTTCCCCTTGCTTGTGAGCTTCTCTTCCTTTGCTTCCCATTTATTTCTCTCCTCCCCTCCCTCTGCTCCCTGATCCTCCTCTCCTCCCTGTGTCGCCTGGATCCCCTTCCATCCCACTCCTCCTCCCTCTGAAAACGTCCAGGGGGGAATTATCCAAGCAAGGCATTTTCTGTCCTGGCAGAGTATCTCATCAGCTCAGGAGAGGAACAATTTAAATGAAAATTATGAGGTTTTGGCTAAATTGATTTATTTTATGTAAACAGAATTTTCAGGGGGGGGGGGGGAGTAGGTTTAGCTCACAGTTCCCCGGTGTGTATCTGAGATCCCCTTCCTCCTCATTCCCCAGGATCCCTTCCTCTCGCCCTGTTCTCTATCCCTTTCCTCTTTTCCCAGCACCGATGCCTAAGATCCCACAAACGGATAAATAAATAAATGATGAAGACACATGAGAAGTTTAGGGAAACGGTTTTATTTTTATTATGTGGTGAGACGTTCATGTGTTCATGTGCATTTTACCTGGGTAAATAGGTTTGTACCAAAAGACCTGCCTTGGAAAAGTGATCTCATAGCCAGCGAAATTCATTCCCTCTTTCAATCACATGTCCACACTCAGCTTACTTTATGCCATAGACGTCACCAAGCTAAAATTGCGCTTAGAAGAGATTAAACCGCACAGTGTATTCACTCAAGCATAAAATCTTACCAAGCCCCTTCCCCTTCCAAAGTTTTAGCTGTTAGATATTTCTCCTGTTTGAAGTTTTCTCCTGCAATGTTTGGTTTATTATTTATTTTTTTCACTGTTGTATTTTCTGCTCTTTTCCCTCCTCTGAGGGTGAGGTAGGGGGAGGGTTGGGGGGGAGAGGGGACACAAGAGGCAACGAGTGTGCTGAACCCTCCTCCGGCAGTTAATTAGAGGGAAAATCTGCGGGGTCCCTTTGAAAATTATCCCACAAACCTCGCTGCGCATGAGCTGCCGTGAGTGACCTTCGCACTTTTGGATTTTCAGAAGGATGCGTGGAATTCCAAACCCTGCCCATATTCGCATACTCTTATCCACGTAGCAGGCTGGCAATTTTTTTTAAGAAGCCCCATATCCGTGGATAAAGCGATATTCTGTCCGCGGAAACGGCTTTGAAAATTATGTATGTATTTATAAAACTTGATTGAACGTGGTTCCCTTGTAAGACTAAGAGGTTTACAATAAAAAAAACAAAAACAAACAACACACAATCAAAGCACAATGCTTAATAAATCAAATCCAGCTGTACAATCACACAATTATGAATCTCAAAACCCACAGATACAAAACAATCTCTCTCTAATAACCCGTGTTTCCAAACGCCTCCTCCTGGTGATTGCAGGCCCTACTGGCGACTCTGCTACTGGAACCGATGGATTTCAAATTCAAATCCTGTTTCACTCCCGTATCTTCACCAAACGCCTACATCACTGAATTTGATTTTCTGCTCTATCGTCACAATCTTATCTTTGCCTCCATCTTTTTTCCACCCTTTTAATTGTTGCAAAAAAAAAAAAAATGCAAGAAAACAGTTGAATTATTTCATGCAAATAACATCCAGGCATTGCAGTTCTTTCTCTCTCTCTCTCTTCAATTTGGAGATATTTAGACAGATTCAAAAAATCAAACATTGGTGATTCTTCTTTCCTTTCTCTGTCTCCTTGCCTGGGCATCTCTTTCTCCCTGGCTACCGAAGGCCTAGGGCCGCAGGCTGTCTTTCAGCTCTCCGCCAGCTGAATGCTAATCGATTACTATCTCTCAAGGCAGAAAGGATGATTGGGGGAGGGGAGGGGGGGTTCATTCTGGGCTGGAACCCGAGGCTTCCTGTGAGGTCCCCCCATATGCATGCGATCATTATTGGACTGAAAGTATAGAGCTGTCACGGGAGATAACTGTTCACGGTGTCGGCAAACCTCAGTGAAAGGGACTAACATTTACCACCCAGAGGACCTTCAGCTCATTACACTTAGGCCTTAATGATTTGTATCTGCTGCCTCGGTATTAATCTATGAAAGCTCACTATTAAGTTACCTAGGGATAGAAACTCAGCCCGACAATTTAGCACCTGGGTAATACCTCCTACTTCTGTTGAGAGGATTTTCCCTCGGTCTCTCTCTTTTTGCCTATCGAGCTACGATGTTATATAAATGAGGACATTCCCTAATTCAGTCTTTGCCTTTCTCTGATATTCAGCAACTAAAATCTGGATCTCAAGGGCTCTTGCCACTTCTAGTTAGACTTAGTGCTTTCTGTAACCCCCCCTTTTCAGGGCACATAAAATGAGAAAGTGCCTGATGCGTGTTTGTGAGCTAAGCACCAGTTTCACATGGGTTCACCAAAAAAATAAAATAAAATAAAATAAAACATGGTCAAGGAGATGGTGTAGTGGACCTGGCCCAAGGGTAAAGGCTGTCTTGATCAAACTGAATAGGGAAAGCAACACACACAAATAAACTCTTTCCCCTCTGTGACTCTTCCGACCACACCCCTCCTTTTTCCATGAACTGACAGATGCATCTCCCAAACTCACACCATGAGATAAAGGAGGGTCTCACACGAAAAGGTACCTTCAACAAACTTCTGTTTCTGGGGTGTCCATCAGTCAGAGTTCTGCAATATTAAAAATCTACTGATTAAATCAGGGGCCGCAAGTTCTTGAAACAATGATTAGCAGCAACATCAACAGCAGCAGCAATAAAATATTCTTCCTCCAAGAACAGATACATCTTCATACTCACTTCTCCACACAGAAGTCTTCTCAGTCATAGTTCCTTCAATACAGTTCTCTCACTTACCATCTGATGTCCATAAGGCTATAGTGATCCATAATGCTCCTGGGTTTCCTATATGTACCACCCTGCAAATGGTTCACAGGCCTCTCATGGCTTCTCCTGGACATGGATGACCAGCTGCTCTCCTAGGAGCTGTGGGGGAGGGGCTCCCCTCTCTTAGATCTCTGTAGCAGCAGCCAGAATAAGACCTACCCGCTCTGAATACTTTATATTGACCCTAAGGAAACTCCCTCCCAACACTCCCTTAAGGAATACACCAAGTTCCCTTTAGAAACCTCTGTTACATTGATTCATCACAATAACTCAACAGTAGAAGATAACTGACATCCTTGAACACTTTCTGATAGGACCTTCTAATGACCTAGGGTCTAGTTTACACTACCTAAATTTAAAAACATGAAAAACATAGAAACATGACTGCAAAAAAAGACCAAATGGCCCACCCAGTTTGCCCAGCCATCCAATTAATTTAGCATCATAATTGACGTCACTTCAGCAGAGATCCTCTGTATTTATTCCATGCTTTCTTGAATTCATATAGGGGCGGATTTTCAAAGGGTTACGCGCGTATATTACGCGCGTAACCCCGAAAACCCGCTCCTGTGTGCGCCGAGCCTATTTTGCATAGGCACGGTGATATGAGCAAGCCCCAGGACGGGCGTATGTCCCAGGGCTTGAACAAATGGGTGGGGAGTGGGCGGGCCAGGGCCGGGGCTGGGTGGGGGCGGGACCGAGGCCTCCGGCACAGCTGTCGTGCCAGGGACTCATGCGCTGGCACTTGGCCGGTGCATGTAACCTACGCCTGCCCAGAGGCAGGCGTAAATAAAGAAATAAAGGTGGGGGGATTTAGGTAGGGCTAGGAGGTGGGTTGGATAGAGGAAGGGAGGGGAAGGTGGGGGGCGGAAGTAAAGTTCCCTTTGAGGCCGCTCCGATTTTGGAGCAGCCTTGGAGGGAACGGGAAAAGCCATTGGGGGCTCCCCTAGGGCTCGGTGCTCGCAAGGTGCACAAGTGTGCACCCCCTTGCGCACACCGACCCTGGATTTTATAACATGCATGCAGCTGCATGCGCATATTATAAAATCGGGCATAGATTCGAAAATCTGGCCCATACTGTTTTTGCCTCTACCACTTCCACTGGCTGTCCACCGTTAGAAATTTTGCTATCCTCAACAAGAAGCAAACCTTTCCAGACAATTCTTCCACTATGTCACTCAGAAAAATGTTGAAAAGAACTGGTCTAAAGACTGATCCTTGAGGCACAGCACGACCCTCTATCACCTCCCACTCAGTCAGTTTCTAACCCAGGCAGTCGCTCTGTATTCTATACCAAAGGCATTCAATTTATTTATAAATCTCCTGTGTGAAACCGTGTCAAAGGCCTTACTGAAATCCTAGAACTACATCTATCATACTCCCTTGATCCAACTCACTGGTCAAAGAAATTTCAGATTCATCTGATAAGATTTATCTCTGGTAAGGCCATGCTGCCTCAGATCTTGCAATCCATTGGATTCCAAAACTGCACTATTCTCTGTTTTAGCAGCAATTCCAATTTTCAGTTTCCTAAAGGACACGTAACATAAACAGGTTCTATTTGATTTTAAATTGGTGTTATTAGCTCTAAGCTCAGTAAAAGGTGTTTTATTTTTTGTTCTTTGGTCTATTTTGTCTTCACACTTGATAGGCAATATTAAAATTAGAGGTTGCAGTTTTAAGCTCTGTGTTTATTTTGAGGCTTCAACTTCTTTTCCAGTGATTAAAGCAGAAATGATTAACATAGGTTAAATACATCTAAATTATAACCTTCAGTGAGTATGCAACTAAGTCAGACTTACTTGAAAGATGGCATTACTGGGATTATTATAATTTAGCAAACCACCGCAAACATTTTTTGTTTGTTTGTTTTTTAAGTGAATTGAAAGAAGCCATTAACCAGCAGTTAGCAGTTCACCTCTGGGTCATCCACCAATCATGTCCAAATCTTGAGTCTTGTTCACCTCACACCTTCAGAAGACTTGGGTTATGCATTGCGAGATAAATGTCTGAATCATCCAGTAACATGGGTAGCCAAGATTTCTCAGCACCTCCACACCCACACTCCCCTTACAATCAAATAACAGCCCCCCTGCCAAAAACAAATAACCCTGTCCTACCTCAATACCTGCAAATCCCCATCATCTTGTCCCAGTCGATGGTATACCTTCAAACCTAGAAAGGAGAAAGCTGAGCGCACCTCCCTCCCATTATACCAGAAAAAACTCTCCTCCTTTTTCCTTGACTCTGTGAGGCTCCTGGCCAATCAGTTACTGCCACTTGACTTCTGTTATTTAGTTACTTATTTATTTTTACAGCCTTCTTGTTTCAATTCCTCTCGTTCAGCAAGGATTACATTAGTGCAATCACAATTTAAAACATAATTAAAACATTGCGTTCAAACCCCCAGAGAAAAGGGAACCAGGTTGCCTGTCCTTCACGAAATCCCCTTCCCCATCCCAGGGCACAGTGAATGGAGGCTAGATCTAGGCTGGCACCATGTTATTCACAGATGCCAAGCCTGGGCCTGACGGTTTCCCCACCAGTATCAAGAAAATTGCAACCTAGCACCTATTAATTGTCCAACGTTTTGAAAGTATAGATCAAGCAATTTTTTTAATTCTCCCTTTGACTTTCACTTCATCCACACCTTTATGCTTTTAGACATATATGTTCCCTTTGTTCCACTGCATTAGTTTTAATATTGAGTAGGATAATTAAATTAAAAAAAAAAATAAAGTGAGGGAACTATCCCTCTTTCTCATCCATGAAACCAAAAGTTCCTATAGCATGAATATTATTCTCTTTCTGATAAAACCATGAACTGTATGAAACTGTAGCCAACTAACCATATACTTACATGTACTATTAAGTTGCACATTTTACTTGTCTAGTATCTCTGACAATGCTGAAGAGTTAAATCTGTTTAAAAGAATGTTTAAAGAATACCAAATTTCATAGTGATTATATTTTATCTTTGTTTTCTCTACAAAATTAACAGCTTTCAAAATGCACCTCTTTTGTTATTTTTTTCCAAATTAGAAACTAATGTATGATGCTAATAACTGATGTATGTAATTTAGGTCAATATTGCACTGTGTCTGAAAAGAACAGAATAATAACAGATCCATAGGTAATGGGCTCGGTTCTCCCAAGTTACTGTTGTCTTCTGCAGAGTGTAAAGTGTAAAGAACTTTCCACAAATGAAACTTTACATTCGAACTATTTACATTGCCTCACTACTGGGGTGCTTCTGCCCATCTCTCTAACTCCCGGGAGGGAACTTACCACCGTTTCCTCATCTCTATGCAAACAGCCCAGTTAGTTGTGGAATCCTAGGAGGGGTCTCCAGATCTTGATGTTTTAATCCCTTTTCTTCTTTCATTATTATTATTATTATTATAAAAATGTTATATCCTGCTTGTAAAGCATGTTAACCAAGTGGGGATACATTAAAAGCAAAAGAGAATAAAAAAGATAAAACAGACAAGTGGAATATAATAAAACTAAATTAAAATCACAATCAATCAAAAAAAGTTCTTAATACAATTACCTAAAATAAACCAAAACAGAAATAATATACACATCGTTGATAAACTAAAATTGTAAACAGAAAGATGTTATTACCTGTTTACAGCTAAAATTGTTTACAGGGAGGTATTAAATATCTGTTTAAAAAGTAAAGTTTTAACTGCCTTTCTGAACTTAACATCAGCACAAATTTCCAGTGGCCCATGCTGGACCACCAATGACTAATCTGGATCAGCAGGAAGCAATGCCTCAGGAACCACATCCCTTAGTAAACAACAAAACATCAGCAGCCAACTGCCATGCCGGTCCACTAATGACACCCTGAGGAATCATCTCTCATGGGAACAGTGACACCATCCAACATTGTGGATATTAGCTGTCAACTGCCAATGGTAAATTGGAGTGGTGGTGCTGGTGGCAAAGATCCTGGTGTTCAGTTGTCTCTTACAATTAGATGCCAACCATGGTGTAGTCTGCACAATTGCCATGTAGGGTTTCCCCACTGCATTGTCTTCTTAGGGCTGCATGGTGGGAGAGGCTCTATTTTCCAGAGGTGTGGTTCAGAATAAGATGCCTCGTTTGAGCCATCTCTCACGGCACCATTGATGCTGGTCTCCTCTCCTCCCATGAGGTTTTGCGAACCAACATTACTGTACATTACTGGGCACTGAAAGGATCACTCTCATGCCCCCAAAGTTGCATTTCTCACTTTTGGTTTTCTTTCAGTTTTCTGCAGGTGGGAGCATCATCCGCGCTCATAGCTGCAGTTTGTCGAAATGGTGGTTCTGCTCCTTCTTTTCCTTCAGGTGCAGATGCTCCTTCCACCTGGGTGCCTCGTCTCTACGCTGATGCTTCTACCCCTTGTCCCTACCACTGCTCAACCTGACACTGACGCTCGTCTCTTCTCTCCCTGTGAGTATTTACATTTTGACATTCCCCAGCACTATCCTTGCTGGTTCCCTGGTGGATACTGGTCAGCTTCAGACTTACATTTCTCACTTTATTTCTCTTTTTCCTTTCTTTTGCAGGTGGGTGCATCATCAGTGCTTGGCAGTGCAGCTTGTGGAAATGGTGGTTACAATTTTGCTCTTCCTTCCAGTTCAGTTGCTTCACCCATTTAGATAGCTCGTCTCTATGTGGCTACATTGCTGTGTACTATTCCTGCTGGTTCCACAGTGAGCACTGCATGGTCAGTCTCTAGGCTTCCGATTCGCATCTCACACTTTTTCTTTTCTTTTCCCATCTTCTTGCAGATGGATGGATCTTCATCAGCAGCACTCATCGCTGCAGTCCACAGAAATGGTGGTTCTGTACCTGCTCACTCATCACTGCTGTTTTGCTGAAATAGTGGATTATCTACAACTCTTCTTTCGGATGGTGGATGCTTCATCCGCTTTGCCAGGTTTTCCAAATGTTTCTCCAGTTTACAGACCTGTTGATGGAATTTGTGGACTTTTGCTGCAGATGCAACTTTGCATTTCCCAGGCTGTCAGCACAGGTCTTCAAATGTTACTTTGATTTATGGACCTGTTGATGGGATTTGTGGACCTTTCCTACATATGCAGCCTTACATTTTATGCAATTACTTTGAAGTCAATTTTAAATTTTTACTGGTGCAATTGCTTTTCAAGTCAAATAAACAATCTGAAAATTTTACTTGTGTCTTGCAAGTGGGTCACTGTCCTTTCTCACTTTTGACCTGGGATTTACAGGACAGTCTGAAAACCTCAGACATGAAAATGGCCAGTTCATGATAAGATCAAGGGCCCATCCTCAGATCAGAGGTTTCCAGACCTGGGTTTCACAGGTGCCACAGGCACCGTCTCTTTAGGCCAAGGATGCAGGGCCTGTTATAGGTACCACAGGGGCTGCCTCCTTGGGCCAAGGAAGCAAAACCTGTTACACGTGCACCAGAGTGTGAAAATCTCTGGCTCAAACATGACAGGTCTATGATAAAATGGAGTCACACCAATGAAAAATCAGACCAATCTGTTATTAAAAATGTAACCTTATTAACTTGCATTCAGAAACAGAACATTTTATAAAACAGTTACATGGCATATTAAAAACACATTTAAACATGGAAAATATTTAAAACATTTAAAAAAAACCAGTAGATGGCCACAGTGCATATTTCTCTAGGCATTCATCTTCCCTCGGCTTTGTGTCTTCTTTGAGAGTAAGTTCTGATGTTTCCAGTCTTGGCCAAAGATCTCTAACTCCTTCCTCCAAGTTGTGAAGAGGGGTAGGAAAAAGCCTCCATGCCAACAAAAAGGAGAAAATCCAAATAGCTCAAAAATGTCTCACGCTGGGTAATGCTATTATTGGTCTTGCTTCCTCTAGGGAGAAGAGGGATAGCTCAGAGGTTTGCAACCCCTGTCCTCAGAATTGGGTGTGTTGCCCCTCTCCAGGGTGTTCCCTAGAATGAGAAAAACCTATCCAAAATCTAACCAAAATCTTCAAAAAATGTCTCTATCTTCAAAAATGAGGCAGACCCTATCAAACAGAGAGCGTTCTGATGAGGAATCACCTCTGAGTGCAGGAAAAATACCAAGCTAGGTTAGAGGGCCCAAATTAGCAGGGTGAAAAGAAGAATAAGTCCTTACTCTTCAACCAGCTCAAAATGGCAATGCTCTCTATATCTTTAGCTCCACCTTAGGCCCTTGGCATAGCCAATCACAGTGAGCTCATGGGAGAGACTGAAAAAGGAATGGAAAAATCCACTAAGCTGTTATTAGTCCTGATGGTAGGGGATCTAGGGCCATCTAGTGGCTAACCATAGGGTTGGCCACATTTGCAAGCTCTCTGGCTGGATTTGGCAGAAGAAAAACAAACTATTAAAAATTCCAGGGTTCTCTGGGCCCCATCTACTGCAGTTTTTTTTACCAGCACTCTGGCTGGGGTTTGGCAGAAGGAAAACACACAATCCTAAAAACACAGTTCAAATAGCCAGTTATAGGCCCCTAAGTCTTACTTCCCTTTTCCTGTCCAGTTCTGCCTCTCCGGATGCGTTCCACATACTTATTTCCCTCTGCAGCTTGGGAGGAAGAAAAATCACCTTAGTTTTCCCTCTGGAAGAGCAGGAGGCAGAGCGAGTTGCCCTAGAGAAAAGAAAATGGGTCTGCCATTTACTTTAGTGTGTATTTTTTTACTGGTGACATTAAAGAACTGCAACTGTATTAACACTTCAGAAAGATAGGAAAGTAAAATTTTATTTAAGATAACTTGAAGAACAGTTAAGGATTAATGAAAAAAATGCATTAATATGTAACCCCGGGATGGGATACATAAAATGATGGGGAATGGAATTACCTGTTCTTTAAGGGTCATCCCTCCTATCTTTTGAGTGGGTTCCTCGAATTTGATCATGCAGATTGTGAAGTCAACAAGATGGGGACAGCATGCTCCTCGCACCATTCTCCTTTGTTCATTACTGAATGGACAGGGAGGACGTCCCTCCATGATCTGACTCCATTTATAAAACCAGGCTGGCTCAATAAAGGACATCTACAAACCTGCAACTTTATGTAACCTCACCCTGGTGTGCATGGGTGGGGCCCTTAAAAGAATTTGTAAACTCTTCAGGCTAGTAAACTCTTCTAGCTAGTGCTAGCTTGGTTCTCTCTCTTCCCCAAGGCTAGGATGCTTTGTTGGTGCGGGGGAGGTTTACTTCCAAGGCCCAGAGAGCTAAGAGTGACCCTTTTTACCTCCATCTTTGTTCTTGGGAGAGGGGCACTGTTTCCTCAATGTGTGTGCTGCATGTTCCAATAACCACATGAGAATCGCTTGGTTAGTGTGCAAAATTAAACTTCTTTACTATTGCAAAAATTCAGAAGAAAATGGTACAATTTAAAGTTAATCCTCAGCACTACAGAGCAGGATAAGGGAACTTCTGCCCTTCAGGGCTAGGAAAAATAGTCCCCGGGTGGGCAGGGGATCCCTTCCAAACTGGCAAAAAAAAGACAACATTGTCTCTGCACTGAGAACCCAAACCTCTCTATCCCTAGGGTGAAGAATGTTGATGGATGTCCTCAGTATTCTTAATTCTTTCTTTACTCACAGTTAGTTGGTTTCAGTATTCTCTTGGTTCAGATGAATCTCTGATGGGTAAGAAAAGGGACAACCAAATCTTCCTCCCAGATCTTCTTACAAAAAATATTCTTTCCCAAACTGCTATTAACATAGGAGGGTCCCAGTATCGTGTTACCACCTCCTCCATTCTCTCTGAGGGTCTAGAGGGGCAGGTCTTCCCTAACCTGGACTGCCCCAGACACAGGCTTCCCCATGCTCTGAGCCCAGTGGTGCACAGAGTTCCACCAAGGCTTCCCACAACTTAGTCTCTTCAAAAGCCCAAATAGTCCCGAGAAGATGCAGACTTTCCCCACCAGTGAGTAGAAAAGAAAGGACCCAGCTCACAGACTCCCAAGCAGGGTTTGCTGGAGCCCTAAGAGCAGGCCCAAAAATTCAAAACAGGAAAAACTCCAAACACCTCCACTTCAAAATTAACTCACACTGCCCCCAGAACCCTTTGTGGAGCGCTGTTATAAAACCTCTCAAATGTGCTGGCCAGCTCCCTCAAATGGAGGAGCTGCATTTCAACGGTTCCTCCCCTCTATCACTATCCTGCACTGCTCTTAACATTATAGGGAATTCCCAGGGTTATTTGTAATGGAAATGTAGTGTCCGTTACATTTATTTTCTGGAATATTCAGATAGTCAAGAACTATTTCCATGGATGAGAAGGTGTTTCAAGATGGAAAATGATGCGCTTCAATTCAATGCATGTTCTAATCATGGCTGATCATAAGGAATCAACCTGTTATCCTCTCCACACAATTCCAGGACAGTGCAACACACTATCTCTTCTTCCATGGCACTGCTCCCCTCTCACCATGGTCATGGGCCTCTTTCCCAACTCCACACCACCATCTTTCAGTGCTGGCTTCCCTGGACACAGCACTAGCTAGGACATATCGGGGCAATTTCTCAGTACAATTCACCCACAACGTCTTCCCCTCTTGGAGCCTCCTGTTCTGTACCTCCTGATCAGGTTCTCCGGAGGAGGACAAAACCTCTTCAGATGCTGGAAACTGGCCTTTCTGCTTCCCCATTTTGGCAAGCTCCTCGAGGAGAAGAGAAAACCTCTCCTTTCCATCTGTGCTAGATTCCCCAGACACCACACGTAAGGAAAATTACATGGCATTTCCCCAATTGGTTAACTCAACCCATTCCTGCGCTCCTTTTTGCTGTAGGGCAGTTCCATTGGGGGAGTGGGGATCCTACTCTTTGCCACTCAGGTACTTTTCTGCTCTGGTGCAACCATAATGGAGGAGGGGCTCCACGCCCCTTCTTCTCAGCTTCAGGCCTCTCTCCTTGAAAGGGAGAGCCCCTGCAAGATACCACTCCACTTTGAGGGTCCCTGGGTCCTCCAGTTTGGTCACATCCCTAACAGGTCAAGGGAGGAAAGGACAAAAAACCCTCCAAAACCTTTTCCCTTTATACTGCTCGCTCTCTAGAGTCCACTAATAAAATAGGCTCAAACTGTTAAGGAAACGTACACATTTGTTAACTAATGCACCTTAAACAAATTTACATTGCGATTCATTCCCTTTAAATGCCAGCCAGTGATCATTTCATGGTGCCACGTGATAACTATTTAACCCCTACTTTAACAAGTCAGAACATGATGGGGTGAAGGGTATCACCCCGATGGGCTGGTACACTTCACTCCATAATAAAAGAATTAACCTAGAGGGTTGCCACAAATACATGTGGGGCGCAAATGCACAAGTGTGCAATACAAGGGAGCAAATACTAATACTGAAGACAACAAAACAAGAAAGAGGTCTGAGGTGATCGTATCTTCATGGTTGTCCAACAGGGCAGGGCACAGTATGATAATGGGAAGTATCTTTAGAATGCTAGGACATATGGAGAGAGGGAAAAGAAGAAAAAAAAAAAGAGGCAGCAATATTTCTGTAGAAATCACTGGTGAAACATTGTTTGGAATATTTTATCCAGTTCTAAGGGCTGAATTTCCAGAGTGATAGAAATAGAGGCAATTCAGAGGAGGGCAAGCCTGACTTTATTGCTGGGAAAAATAAAATCACAGAACATATATGAAGGCCTGGTTTAATGGGACACAGCTAGCATGAAGTCTTGCTTCACCAATCCACCCCCATGAAATACTCCTGAGAAAAATAATAAGTTATGGGATAGAAGGCAATGTCCTGTTGTGGATTGCAAACTGGTTAAAAGATAGGAAACAGAGTAGTAATAAATGGTCATGTTTCCTAGTGGAGAAAGGTAAACAGTGCAGTACCTTATAGATCTGTACTGGGGATGGTGCTTTTTAATATATTTATAAATGATCTGGGAAAGGGAACAATGAGTTGAGGTGATCATATCTGCAGATGACAAAAAAATTATTTCGAAGTAGTGAAATCAGAAGCAGATTGTGAGAAATTGCTGGAAGACCTTGCGAGATTGGGAGATTAGGCATCCAAATGACAGATGAAATTTAATGTGCACTTGGGGAAAAGTAATCCTCCACACTGTAGTTCCATATTAGGAGTTACAACCCAGGAAAAAGATCAGGGCATCTTTGTGGCTAATACTTTGAAATCTTCGGCTTAGTGTGTGAAGACAGTCAAAAAAGCAAACAAGTGTTAGGAATTATTAGGAAAGGAAAGGAGAATAAAATAGTGAATGTCATAATGCCTCTGTATCACTCCATGGTGAGACCACACTTAGAGTATTGTGTACAATTCTGGTTGCTGCATCTCAAAAAAGATATAGCTGGAAAAGGTACAGAGAAAGGGTGACCAAAATGATAAAGGGGATGGAATGGCTCTCCTATCAGGAAAGTTTAAAGAGTTTAGGGCTGTTCAGCTTGGAGAAGAGATGGCTACGTAGATGGCTGCATAGTGGTATATAAAATAATGAGTGGAATACAGTGGTAAATGTGAATAGATTATTTACTCTTTCAAGAAATACAAAAACTAGGGGACACTTCATGATGTTAGTAAGTAGCACATTTAAAACAAATTGGAGAAAATCATTTTAAACTCCATACACAATTAAGCTCTGGAATTCATTTTGGGAGGATGTGGTAAAGGCAGGGTAGCTGGGTTTAAAAATGTTTGGATAATTTCTCAGAGGAGAGGCCCATAAACTATTAACCAGTTAGACTTGGGAAAATCCATTACTTATTCCTGGGTGTCATCAGCATGGAATCTACCTACTGTTTGGGATCCTGCCATGTACTTTTGACCTAGATTGGCCACTGTTGGAAACAGGATGCTGGGCTTGATGAGCCTTCAGACTGACCCAGTAGGTCAACTCTTATGTTCTTATAAGGGTTACCAAACCCTTTGAGATGAGACTTAAAGTTCAAAATATGTATAATTAGAAGGGATAGAAGCTAGGAAGGGGGGGCGGGGGGAGGGGGTAATGATAGATATATTCAGATACCTCAAGTGTAGAAGTAATATGCAAGAAACAAATATTTTTTGGTGGAAAGAAGATACCCTAATAGCAAGGATCATGCTTTGAAATTGATAGAGGGAGATTCAAGATTATTATTTTTATTTATTTGTTTGGAGATTTATATGCCATAAAATGCACAGCTCTAAGTAGCTTACAGAGCAAACATACATAATTATAAACAAACAAATCAAACCTTCTTATAAAACAAAACACACCTTCTGTTAACTCTGGAAACTGCTAATAAAACTGCAAGGCACAACAAATCCCTTATTAAAACTTGCTAAGCACTGCGAAGCACAATTAAAATCAGTCAATAAAAACTTGCTGGAATAAAAAAGCCCTTAAAAGCTTCAATGTCTTTGTGCATTCCACAAGTCACAATTCTACTGGCAGAGAGTTCCAGGAAAGGGAACCAACCTAACCTACAGAGCAGAGAGAAGGTATGCCAAGGAGACCTGTCTATTGTGACTGCAGAGTGCATCTGGGGTTATAGATGATGTGTAGCATTCGGTTAATCCATGGGAGAGAGTCAGTTCTTATTAACTTCTTGTGTACCAGTATTTATCACCAGGAAGAGTAGTGAATGTATGGAATAGCCTATCAGCAGAGATTCTCAGGGCAAAAAGGCAAATGTCTCTTTTTTTTCAACTGAGAACACAGGAGATAAAGTACTTGCCCAATATCACACAAAGAGTCAGCATCGGGAAGCACTCATTTTATGCTGAAGCATAGTCCATTGCTCTAATCACTAATCTAGTATAAACAAAAAATCCCTCGATATGAAACTCTTTTGTCACTATTCAAGTTATGTTAGTAGGTCTATCAAGTGCTTATACTCTCATATGATCAAAGGCTATATGAGAGCATTCATAGGTTAGTGTCCATTTTAATGTGAAAACAAAATAAGAGTCTCTGTAAGCATTCATTATTCTTCTTTTCCTATAAATAGACAACAAAGAATCACATTTGTGTTTAACATAAGATAACTTAACTTGTACATGGCACATCATCTTCATGCTGCCAAGAAACCCCATCATAGTGCCATGTTTTGATAAAATCTGAATCAGGAGGTATGCGCCATGTTCTTACCCTGGTTAAATGATCCTGTTTCAGTATGCTTCTGAATAAAAATGGAGGAAATGCTTTTTTTTTTTCAAAATAATTTTTATTGGCAAGAAAACACAACCAGGCAGTCCAGAGCTCATACAGAATAGAAGCAGGCCCATAACAGCAAGGAAATGGAGGAAATGCTTTTACATATTTACAATGGAATTAATGTAATAGCAATAAAGTGATTGGACAATTACAAAACCAGTATTCATATTAACAATAATCATAAGTGGAAATCCGAATGAACTGTATTCGATGGGGGGAGAAAGGCTGATGTGCACGGAGCAGGAGAGAGGACTTGGGGTGATAATGTCTAACGATCTGAAGTCGGCAAAACAATGTGACAAGGCGCTAGCTAAAGCCAGAAGAATGCTGGGCTGCATAGAGAGAGGAATATCGAGAAAGAAAAGAGAAGTGATTATCCACTTGTACAGGTCCTTGGTGAGGCCTCACCTGGAGTGCTGTGTTCAGTTCTGGAGACCGTATCTCCGAAAAGACAGAGACAAGATGGAGGCGGTCTAGAGAAGGGCGACCAAAAAGGTAGAAGGTCTTCATCGAATGACTTATGAGGAGAGATTGAAGAATCTAAATATGTACACCCTGGAGGAAAGGAGAAGCAGAGGTGATATGATACAGACTTTCAGATACTTGAAAGGTTTTAATGATCCAAAGACGACAAACCTTTTCCGTCGGAAAAAAATCAGCAGAACCAGTGGTCACGATTTGAAGCTCCAGGGAGGAAGACTCAGAACCAATGTCAGGAAGTATTTCTTCACAGAGAGGGTGGTGGATGCTTGGAATGCCCTTCCGGAGGAAGTGGTGAAGATCAAAACTGTGAAGGACTTCAAAGGTGTGTTGGATAAACACTGTGGATCCATAAAGTCTAGAGGATGTGAATGAATGTGGAAAAAAGGATTTGCATTCACAAAAAAGCAGGGAGTAGCTTGCTTGTTATGGAGGTTACTACCCCAAACCAAATAAGCCTGATACTTCACTTTCAATGCATATCCAGCATAGCTCTCTGCTTCCACGGCAAGGGAGAAAGACTGATATTTCACACACATCCAGCATAGCTCTCTGCTTTAACGGCAGGGGAGAAAGTCTGAAGCTTCACTTTCAATGCATGTCCAGCATAACTCTCTGCGTCAACGGCAGGGGGAATGAATAAAAGAGGATCTATATACAGACAACAACCAAAAAGGACTGAATTACATAGTTTGGGAAAACAAATAAGCATGGGTGTAGCTTGCTTATTGCGGCGGTTACTACCCCTAACTAATTAAGCTAAATATTTCACATAGTTGCAGTTCCAACACTGCTCTCTGCATTAATGGTGGGGGTGGAAGGGAAATAGAACCAAAAGGTTACTAAGAGCCAAGAATAACAGATAAGTATGAGAAAAGAAATGTGCAAAGCTTGCTGGGCAGACTAGATAGGCCGTTTGGTCTTCTTCTGCCGTCATTTCTATGTTTCTATAACACACTCAACTAATAACAAATCAACAAAACAATAAAATCCATCTTTTTCAAATTAAAGAGTACCACACTAGTTGTTCATTTAGCTCATTAGGAGCTGCAATCTGTAGAGAAAAAAATCCAATACTGTTCATGCTTATTCTACACATCCCTAATAGAGATCAAAACTTTTTCCAACACAATCCACTACAAATCCTGAAAAGTATGTTGCTGTTGAATACAAAGTACGACCATAGACATCATAATTGTTTGTGTGTTAAGATGGTTCTGTAAATCAAACCCTCACAGGTCTCTTTGTACATCCAATGCAAATCGAATTACATGGACATTGTACCAAGTATACCACTCCTGAGAACCACTATCTGCCCTCCCCTTAAACTGGTTGGACTTACAACACTCTGTTAAACATGCATATTGGGGCTGGAACTAGATTTACTTCATGAATTAATTATAACAAAAAAGAGGACCTTCAAATTTTGCTATCTGAATTAATTTAAAAATGTTTTTGATTATTCTGCCTGTTACACTGCCTAAAAATACGGTACACATTCTTTGTTAGTTGATGACAAAAGTGCGACCAGACATTTTATACCTGAATGTAATAGTGCTCATAATGAACAGATAATGGTAGATGCAAAGTGTATAATTAAAGGTCAGATTTTTATAAAGGAACTCTACTTTTTGTATAATACAGCATATGCTCCCCTCTGTTTCTTTCACTAAACACAGACCTTTCCCACTCAAGAGATTTAACTCAAGGTCTGTTGTCATTAAACTAATCTTCCCTTATCTTCTATTTAACTGAATTAATTCCTCGCCTGGTTTGAGCTGCCAGTGTTCTTAGAAATATTTCTTAGAGGAGAACGCCAAAGGATGAAAGTCCATTGAAGCTTTTGTGTTGCTAATGAATTGGGGCACAATCAGGCACCCAGCAGTGACTCACTGTTCTCCTGCCACTGAGGGACTGATTTGGCCTCCAGGGGGAAGAATGAACTGAAACAATAAAGGTTTACGGGAGTCCTCCTTCAGTGCATAGGGAGGTCACTGGCACTGCTACACTAACAGACTACAGATTACTGTTTAAGGCCTGGGATGGTAAAAGGGTAAAGATGGGGGTCGACAATAGGGTGAAAGGCTTTCTCTGAAGCCAGTAAACTGTGAGGAAGTAATGATGGCCATGAATTGTTTCACTCAAGGTATTAATGGTCACGAGGTGGGGGGGCAGTGCTATCAAAGATCTGCTGACGCCTCTGCTTATAAAAAAAATAATTAGATTTCTGTGATTGTGAATTCTATTCTAGTTGTACAGAAAAGTTATCCATGGGACTCCTCAAGACAATGTACTCAACGTTGCTATTTATTTATTTATTTGTTTGTTTGTTTGTTTGTTTGTTTGTTTTATTAATATCATGGAAGCACCTTCCACGCCATTTTATTTTTATCTGCAATATAAAAATCACAAATGCTTTCTTTTTCTGACCCTACTATGGAAATTTACATTTATCATAGAAAAAAGCTGCAATCTGCCCAAGTTCAATTTTTATTTCATCATATTTCTGGTCGTACTTAAAGAGGACCAGTTCCAGAGTCATTTATGGGTTGATTTTCAAAGGGCTTTACGTGCGTACACATAACCCTGTTTTATTACCTTACATGGAGCTTTGAAAATCACCAAGAACTTCTGCATGTAAAGGTCAGGGTGAAACCCAGTTTTGAGCATAGTTTTCTTCACTGTTGGAGTAGGTGTTCTGGGGGAGGGTGGTTTGGATTTGGGATGGGAAAAGGATTTACATGCATACTTTTGATTTCCAAAAATATGCGCATAAATGTAAATGCAGAAAGTTAGACCTGCTCCTGAGTGGTATTATTTCTATATGTATTTGTTTGTTTGGAAACTTTTATACCGCTGTCTTCAGAGATGCACGAAGCACTAACTTTGTGTGTGCATGTTGTGATAGAATGGGTATTCTATACACACAGAGTTGCCTCTTCAAGGTCAGGCGAACAGTTTGTCAGTGTGACGCTGAGTTCTGCAGAAGGAAAAGTAGGACTTTTGGGCAATGTAGTCTCAGAAACATGTAGAGATACACTGCACTTGTTACCTCAGAGCAGCAGAGGGAACTCCACAAGGGGAAAGGACCCATGTGAGCACAGACATAGTATGGTCTTCTAGACAAGGTTCATGGGTAATGTAGTTCCACAGAACCAACACCCTGGGAGACAGGTGGCACTGATTTGGGTGTGGCAAGGCAAAGAAACAAAAGCCAAATTGCTGAAGGGAAAGGAAGAGAGAGACAGCAGGGCCTGAAAGGGCCAGGTTCCTACCATGTAAAAGATGGAGCAGCAAGAAATGCTGGGGGCGCTCAGGAAGCATCATGGAAAGCCTAATGCCACCATTCCAGGTGAACATGAGCTCTGAAGCCTGGAAAACCTACAGCTCAAGGCTGGTTCGGGTGAAGGGCACCCTACAGCTCTAAAATGATTTTAAGTTGATTGCTTAATAGTTGGATAAACCTGAGTATAATCCCTGCTGAACGGGTAAAGGAGCCCTGTTGTATAGAAGGAAGAGAGGTGTAGAGTTGCCAGACAGGTGTGATTTAGCCTGACTGGTTTACTTTTGGGTGTTTTCTGACAACGATCCAGGGCAGAACATGGGCAATGGCCTCAGCCTGTCACAATGTCCACTTGTGTACTCAGCGAACCTGCACATTTTCAAAGTACCTGCAGCCGGTTTGCCTATGCGAGTACTACTTACCCTCTCTGTGTAGGAAAGCAATTTACCTGCAAAGTTTCCCTTCCCTAATGCGACTAAAAGTGAGTTCAGAGTTGCAAGGCCCTCGTATACTTTTAGCAACAGTTAAAGGAGGCTTTCCCCTAGTCTGTTCAGGTTGGGGGAGGAAATAACAGTGCATAGATTTCAAACCTCTGTCCATTGTTTCCATGTAGAAAGTGCACGAAGAAAAAACAGCTGCAAATGGCTAAGCAAGGGCATCCAGGCAAACGTGCCCAACTAGCCAACCAGCTCAAATGGCCCCAATGCAACTTTCAAAGCAAAAGTCTGGCCATATGCTTGTTTTGAAAATTGGGGCAATGTCCACGATTAAAACGTACCTGAGGACTCGGTCCCAGAATGCACACTTTGAAACCTGACCCTCAAATTATATGTGAGGTGAACACTTAGGGATCACTCTGCGGGCTATTTTCAGAGGGCTAAATTCACTTAGGGGTGTTAAAAGACCCATATTTGCAAGTATCTGGGCTGAGCACAAGCAACTTGTATTTTAAAAAAGCACAATAATGTGTGTATATGCGCATGCAGGAGTAACCAAACGAGTGGAATAAAGGGGCGGGGTCAGGGCATGTTAGAGTCACCCCAGGGCAGGGCCAACATTTACACATATAAATTCGTATTTTAAATCCAGCAGCCACAGGGTGTGGCAGGCTGTTAGCCACACACATTTACTTTCGCTCTTGATAAAGTGTAAGACTGAAGAAAACTCGTTTTAGGCCCAAAACCACTGGGTGATGGGTCTGGGTGAACAGGCGGTGTAGTCTGAAGAACCAGAGGTAGGCTAGGCAAACTGGTGGACTCATTGGTCAAGCTGCCTATTTCCTTCACACGCACATCTTTTAAAATCTGCATGCCCGCACGTGATAAAGCTGACAAATTCTTAAGGAAGGTACGTGATTTACATTTGCTTGTGTAGCTGCTTAAAATTAGCACACATATGTGTGCCTAGGGTATTTTAAAAAGTATGCACGCAACTGTATGGATGATTTAAAATTCCAGCATAAGTTCGCTCGCACGCACATATGTGCGTGTATAGGCACTCACACGCTCGTTGTAAAGTTACTGCCTTGGCTTACAAGCCCATCGGGTATTTTGCACCCATGGACATTCATAGCCATTTTCAGAGGGAAACTTCCCACAGGGTTTCTCTTGTGGCCGGTTCCATTGGATTTCTATACCCCACTTACAACATGTGGAACTTTCCAAATGAAATACTTCAGCCAGCCCACCCTAACCACATCACCAGTGCTGTTACTTTTTCCCACATGTGGTGGAGGGGTGCATTTTTCAAAAGAGTATTTTACATATCTGTTACCCATGGAAATTTTTTTTTGAAAGTGTCCTCCTTATGACTTACAATGTGGACGAGAAAGAAAATTAAATATATTTTTTTACTTGGCTGGTGGGGCACTCATGCTCCCTGGCAGATGTCCTCTTGGCACGTTTTCTGGCATGGTATAGGGCTGTCTGGCAAGAAGCTGTCCAAGCACCATTGCAGCTCAGATAGAAATAGGGCTGAGAGAGCCTAACTTCTTTTAAAAAGAGAGAAACATTGATTTTTTTTTCTCCTGCAGCTCACTATTCTACCTACAGTCCATTGTTTAAACCCCTCCCCAGTCCTCTGGACAGAGGGAGAGGTAATCCTAGCAATCACAGTAGCCCAATGGGATAGCCTTGTGGGCTCATGGGAGTGAAATGCCCAGTGTAAGATTAGCACAAGTATAAAATAACCAGCTCCCTGGGATTATTGAGACAGGATAATATTTCGAGCCCAAGGGGAGCCCCGATGGCTTTCCCCATTCCCTCCATGGCTGCTCCGAAATCGGAGCGGCCTTGGAGGGAACTTTTTTTCGGCCCCCCACCTTCCCCTCCCTTCCCCTATCTAACCCACTCCCCAGCCTTAACTAAATCCCCCCTACCTTTGTTCCAAAAGTTACGCCTGCCCGAGGCAGGCATAACTTGTGCATGCCGGACAGCTGCTGGCGTGCCATGCCCTGGCACAGGCCGCTGTGTCGGAGCACTTGGCCCCACCCCCGGACTGCCTCCAGCCCACTGCCACGCCCCTGGATTGCGGCCACGCCCACAGCCCCAACCCAGGGCCGGCCCTTTTTCGAAGGCAAAATAGGCTTGGCACGCACAGGAGTAGGTTTTCGGGGGGGTTACGCGTGTATCTTATGCACATAACCCTTTGAAAATCTATCCCAAAGTGTTTCTGGTGCCAGGCAGGGGTCAGTGGCAGGCAGCAGTGAAGCATATCCGAGATCAGGCTGATGTCAAACCAGGTATATGTCTGAAAGGAAGGAGGGATGGATAGGCAGGAAGGCAAAGAGAAGAACTGGTAGGTGACGAGGAAGGAGTTGAAGACAAGGATGCTGGAATTAAAGAACTGAAGAATTGAAGACGAGGATGCTGGAAGCAACAGGATCTACTTCTGGAGTAGATGGACTTGTTGCTGAGGTGTTGAAGGAGTGTCTGCAGTGGTCTTTTATAGGCCAGCATGAATGATATCATCAGGAGGCATCTTGAGGCTTTTCCCGCCACGGGTATGCATGGGCCTTAGGAGGAGCAGGGCCAGCTGGAGTTCACAGCATCTCGCCACGAGGAGGCCAGGAGGAAATGCGCTGCTTCTGGAGCCAGTGGGGAAGGCCCTCACCTGACTTTTGCTGAAAGGATTGTTTTACATTTGTACTGCTGTATTTTGAACTTTGAATAAAAGGTTATTATGATTTGATCACGCCCATTGTGCGGGTACCAACTACTTTGAACTGTGCACACCTTACTCTATTCTGCTGATATATTTATATGTGAGGTTGAGTTATTTCGCTTCCTTTTGGAGGTTGACTTGTCTATGTTATTTCAAAGAAAGCACATCCCTAATGGATATGGTTGAGGAGTATAGAATCTATACAGGAAGGGGCAGAACCCTAAACACGATGCACCTTCCATTTTGTAACACACACTCCGCATCTATAGAAATCCCCCCAACAACAGACAGGACATTTCCTTTTACAACTTGCTATACAAAATAAATAAAAAATCAAATTCTAGTGTCACCTCAGTAACAGCAAAATAAACGCCTATTAATTGCCAGGCATTATGAAAAATCCTGCAAAAAAAAAAAAAGACACAGAACCTAAGTAGCAAATCTGCCATAGCATAACAGCACTTACACCCGACTCAAACAGCAACAACTCTTCCTACGTAAGGGCAGCACAGGTTACTACAGGTCCCCGAGCACTAATTCACCAGCCAGACTGATTTAGATCCCTATATAGAGTAGACATTACACACCAGCAGAATCCCTGATATCTGTCACATATGCCAAGCACAGACCTACCTTTAGCTAATGCAAAACAGAACCATTTAGACAAAAACTGAAATGGAAACCCCGAAAAGACAGAGACACTGCATGCAATGCATCACCAGGGAAAGAGAAAAAGATGCATATCCTCCTGTACTGAGCAAAATACAAAGATACAAGAAATGCACATTGTCAAGGCTGATATATACCACTCTCTAAAAAATGAAAATAAAATATTTTCTTTTCTGGGCAATTTATTTTTTAAATTGGATGGATCTCTTGGTTTTTTTCCTATGCTCTTTTTCAGAGTCTCCTATCCATTTTTCCTTTCTTCCACCTCCTCGTGTCTTTATCCTTTCCTTTCCTACATCTATCTCTGACTTTGATCTTTCCCTTTCATCTTTTTTTCTCCATTTCTCTCTTCTCTGCTTTTTGTCCACTTTTGATACATTTCACCCCCTTTTCTCCCCCTATTTAATGCTCTATTTCTCTGTCTTCCTCTTTTCACTTCTCACTTACATATCAACTTTCTATCTCTTACCTTCTCCCCAGCCCTCCCATTCCTCTGTCTCTTACTCCTTCCCCAGATTCTTATTCCCTCTCTGTCTTTCACCCGCTCTCTAGTCCTCTGTTTCTACCCTCTGTACTCACCCTCTCTCCAGCTCTCATTTACCCTACTCTGACTGTCATCCCCTTATGAGCTCCTTCCCTGTCACTCCTTCCCTCCCTGGCCTTCAGCCGGTTCTTCTATCTCTTACCTCCTACCCAGTACAACATATTTTGCAATTTGCTGCTAAAGTTGCTGTTTCTCATGTTCCCACAGGATTAACAGAGTTTTTCTTGCTCATTCTTTTATTGGAAGGCTTTGATTTTCTCTTTTAGGTGTGAATAATGTACATCTCTGTATTTTAGAAAGTACAGGACAAAAAGCCCTTCTGTTTCTTTTTCATCAGTGTTGAATTGCATGCAGAGTTTGGCTTCTAGGGGTATAGGTGTAACCAATAGCCATTTTCAGTTACCAGTAAGCCCTGGATAAGTCATTTTTTCAAGTTAGAGCAGTGCAGGTCTGTAAAAGGGAGGATTCCGTTCAGATGCAGCCCCTCCTTTTGAGGGGTCTGGAATGGCCGTACCCCTGGGAGTGTTTTAATGCAGCTCCCTAGAGAGAGTATGTGGGCGGCCCTTTATGGCTTTTCTTGAAGTTAGGAGGCAGTTCAGGTCAGGAACTTAGTCTGTTGATTTTCAGGCCCAGTCAGAAAAAGCAGGCTAAGCCAGCCTACGGAAGCTGACCAGGGTGGGGAGAGTTAGCTGGTTGGGATATCCCTCTGGTTGGAGTTTGGGCTTTTACATTTTCTTGGTAGGAGGTCTGCTGAGACCCTGTACACCACCTGGACTCAGGGATTGGAGAACCCTATTTTTGGGGCTGCCCAGTTTAGGGAAGAACTGATCCTCTACACATCAGCGAGGATGGAGGAGGAGTTGACCCGGTGCCAGGACTCTCCGGTATTAAATTGGTTTACATGGGAAGAAACTTTGTGCTTGACTCAGGAAGAAGTGTCCGACTGCCCCTTCCTACCTGAAGTGAACATCAGAAGCTGCTGTTCCATCTGGATTCCTCCTATGAGGGATCCAAGCACTTAGAGAATAATGATCTGTGAATAACAAATAAAGGGGCCGATGCAAAATAATGGTGAGGAAAGCAGGCACTGAGTGTTCAGTGCCCGCTTTCCTAGCGTGCCCCTAGACACCTCTCTTGGGGATGCCATGCAATATTTAAATTAGGAGGTCGCATTGTCAAGGAGGCCCTTAGCGCCTCCTTGACAGCGGGAGCCCGCAAGCGGTCGGCCATCTGCCAGTTAGGAAACAGACACCAAATTTATCTGGGTCCATTTTCCTAATCGGCACACAGACAGGGGTTCGGGAAACGGATGCTTGTTAACTGAGTGTCCGTTTCCTGAACCCGACAGCCGGCGCTTTTTTTTTATAGATTTTGTTCCTCCTACTTAATATCGCAATGATATTAAGTAGGAGGATGTATAGAAAAGCAGTATTTTCTGCTTTTCTGTACAACATTTGGGAGTATTTTGCAATAACCACTTGCTCCGAGCAGGCATTAATTTCTGAGCACCAAAATGTGCGTATTGGACACACATTTTTTTTTTTTTTTTGCATTGGGAGTGAATAACTAATAGCCTCATTTACATGTGATGAGCGCTATTAGTTTCGCCGTGCGTTGGACACGCGTTGTGGAGGTGCTACTCCCCTTTTTGCATAAGAGGATTAGGTAGCGCCTACACAACCCGCGTTCAACTGCAGGTGAAACAGTGCGCTCGGCTGAGCTCACTGTACTGCATCGGCCCCAAATTGAAAACACTGAGGACACCACAAGGGAGCTTTCACCCTGGGGAGAAGGAGAGAATTTTGCAGCTCTCTATGCCAAGACTGTTTTGTATTTTTATCCAGGGTTGGAAGAGAATCGCTGCCACACAACCAAAAGTGGGAACCTTTTCCACCCAGGGTCTCCACTCTGTTTACTCATTGGAAGCGGGGACACCCAGGATCCCTGGGAGGGATTGAGAGAAAGAACTGTAAAATGCACAGATTAAAAGTGGGGCTGAGACTGAATAAACTGAGCCCAATTATCACTGTTTATCCACTAGTAAACTTTAATTTTCGACACTACCTCGGAGTCTGCAGTTGTTTTTTGCCTAATGAGCCCACAATGTGAACTTCATCACGAGATGCTCCTCCCCCAAGGCCACCCAAACATACCAGCGACATCTTTAGCACTCGGGGGCCTTGGAAAATAAATTCTCCCCCATCCAACAAAGGATCCACACCCTGGGGGAAAAAGAGACTATGTCTACCGCTAGCCAGGATCCGCTAGCTAGCTGAAGAGACTATAAATTATTTTATGGCCTCACCCGTGTAGGACAGGCACATCGAGGAAGAGTTACATATAAGTTCATTTGTTCCGCATATTTCTGTTTCTAGTTCATGGTCACATATTCTGGATTTGGGGAGGGTCTGTCTATGTTCTACATGTGTTCTACATGTATTCTCTTAGTGCAAGGCTCCCCAAACTACGTCTTGCCGGCCGGACCCAGCTGTCAAGCTCATTTGACCAGTCCACCGTGATTTTGATTTGTGCAGCCAGATTCAGTCCGCAGAGACATTGTTTGTTTTTTTTTAACTGCAGCAGCAGAAAGGCCCCAGGACCTGCCCCAATGAAGGATGTCTCTGGCAGGGAGGTCAGGCCCCACCAGTGGGAGAAGAGTTTTCAAGATCAACCAGATAATTGATGCCACTGGCATGAAAGCCATGCCCCGCCATGAGAGAATAGGCATCAGGAATCGTCCCATTAAACAACAACTCTGGTGGGAAAAGCCAGGCTCTGTCAGCAGGAGAAGATGCTCCTGAAGAATGGCACCAATGGCAGGGAGGCCAGTAAGGGCAGTGGATGGGTGAATGAGTGAGGAAGGAGAAGGGGTGATAGAGAGAAGGGAAAAGATGGAGGGAATGAGAGGAATGGAAGGGGAATAGGGTTATAGGAGACTAGTGTGAGGGGGTAGGGGAGAATAGGATGAGGGTACGAGAAGAGGAGAGGACAGGGAAGGAAATGAGAGGGAGGAGTGTTGGATGAGAGGAGAGTGGGGGAATAAGAGGGAAGGGAAAGAATAGGAGAGGAGGGGAGAGAGGAAATGAGAGTGAAGGTGGGGAAGGGAAGGTGAGATGAGAGTAAAAGTGACGGGAGGGAAGGAGAGGCAATGTGCCACATATACAGACAAGCACTTCAGGGGAGTAATTGCAGGGGAAATGTAAGCCAGGGAACAGGGTTCTTGGGGTGTGGGAGGGTTGTCATAAGAACAAAGGAAATTGCCCTGCTGGGTCAGACCAAGGGTCCATCAAGCCTAGCATCCTGTTTCCAACAGAGGCCAAACCAGGCCACAAGAACCTGGCAATTACCCAAACACCAAGAAGACCCCATGCAATTAATAGCCGTGGCTATTCTCTAAGACAATTTGATTAATAGCAGTTAATGGACTTCTCCAAGAACTTATCCAAATGTTTTTTAAACTCAGCTACACTAACTGCACTAACCACATCCTCTGGCAACAAATTCCAGAGCTTAATTGTGAGTTGAGTGAAAAAGAATTTTCTTCTGAAAAGTCTATAAATATTATTACTGGCTTTTTATATTTATTTATTTATTTATTTATTTATTTAACACTTTTTATATACCGGCATTCGTAGGACACATCATGTCGGTTCACAAGTAACTGAGAAAGGAAATTACAATGAACGAGGATGGAAGGCTAACTGGGAAATAGTTGGATAATATACGAAACTGGATAACATATGCCACACCTCTGGAAACACTGTTCCCTCTCTTTCTCAGAATTTCAAGTCATCCAAAGGGTCAGATATGTCCTCCCACTCCCAGTTCAAGAAACTCCAAGGGGGCCCTCCACACCCAGCCCTATTGATGATTTGAAATTTCCTATTTTGCCCTTCTCTTGATAAGTTTGGCGTCCCCTCCGTTAACAAGTAGGTTCTGTGTAGGGCTAGATAGTAATCCTGTTTAATTTGTTTTCCAATTTGCTCCCCCAAAAGGAGATGTATTGGTATTGTAGGGCACATTACAATATGTGCAGGGCTGCCCTTTCATAGGTAGAGTTTTTGTTATTGAATTCTAGGAGTTAGTGCTGTTTTGGTATGGCAGATTTTCTATATATGTACCAAGGGTGTGTTTTTGCAGGATGTTGTGTTCCTTCACAGAGTTCCTGGAAACAGAGAAAATTTGTATCACTGTTGCTGAGATGACAGCAGAAACTGAATATTCTTTTTTATGTGGGGAAATACACTATTATTAGGGGTATTTCTGAGGATGTGGAGTGTCTGTTTGCAAATCTGGAGGCATAGAATTTCTACTGGGGTTCTTCCATATATAATAGAATTAGGTTGCAGTTTTACTGCAGAGTTTTGTTTCTTAGAGAAGTCCATTACCTGCTATTTATTTATTATATACCAACATTTGATCTGAGATATCACATTGGTTTGCATTTAGGTACTGTAGGCATTTCCCTATCCCCAGATGGCTAAATTGGTGATATATGAAAACTGTTTCATGTTTGGTACAGCAATCTATCATCAGACCCATGGCATTGCTATGGGGTCCCCTGTTGGACCAGATGTGATGAATCTTTATCTGTACAAGTTTGTTTTTTTTTTTTAATTTATAGAAGGTGGGATTTTTTGGACCAATGTCTGTACAAAGGAGTATGCTTAAAGTGAACACTCATGTGCATACTTAATATCTGAGGTCTTTTCATCCTTAGTTACAAATTGTCTTGTGCATTCAAAAACTGTTTATTTAATTGGGGAAGGTTTATTTTGGTTGGTATTTTTCTATTATTCCTTCACTTGTCTCTCTTTCATGTTGAGAATCTTCATCTGGCCCATTCTGAAGACACAGTTGTATATACATTGCACCAGTTTTCCAGTAAGCTATACTTTGGACCAGGTACATATACTGTATTTTTGTATGGCAGAAGAGAAACTGATGGCTTTTTACCAATGGCTTGATACAGCAGGCTGCAGTTCACTATAAGTTTTCATCATGAGATGATTTCATATTTGGACATAAGGATTTGTAAACAGGGTTCATCCATTTCCACTTCATTATGCCGTAAGCCTAGAGAACAAAACAAATTGTTGCAATTTCAAAATCACCCTCACTGTTTTAAAACCGGATTGCCAGTTAGCCAATTCTTCAGGTTAAGAAGGGTCTTTTCAGAGACTTCTGAGTTCAAGAACTGTTCGCAAGACCTGGCACAGCATTTCCAGACAAAGAGTTATGCTAAGAAAGCTATTAGATGGTCTTACTTGAGTGCCAGATTTTCAGATCAGTCCCAATTTTTGCAATATAAATCTACCCCCTTGTGATCTACACTATTCTAATGTGGCTTATGAGTTTGCTAAAATATTCAAATGTCATTGGCATTTACTTGCTATCCATGATTTATTTCATTCGCTGCCTTGCATCTCATATAGGCAGGCATGGAACTTCAGAGAACAGGTTGTTGGAGAAGCATTACCAGGGCTTAATTTGTGGGGGAATGGCCTGGAACGCAGCTCCGGTACTTCTCAGACTAACGAGGCAGAGCAGCAGGGGTATTCTGCTCTAGCCCCTCCTCTTCAGGCAGCCTGCAGGGAAAAGGAAGTGAGGGAGTGAGCTCAGAGAACAGCCACTCTGCTCCCCACTTCAGCCCCTCCTCGCCTCCTGTTCTACAGGGAATAGGAAGGGAAGGAGTGTTACTGAAGCAGAAACTGCAGAGCAAAAAAAGATACAAAAGGTTTGAATCAGCACAAGTTTGAAACTTGTGAGCAATAGTGCTAATCATCAAGGCCAGGGTCGAAGCAAACCTGTGCTAATTCAACCCCTTTCAGAGTCTGTTACCCAGGACTTATTTTCTGGTGGAAAACAGAATGACGTTCTGCCACTTTTTTTTTTTTTTCTGGGACCTAAGGAAGCGGAGTAGAGCTGTCAGTGTAAATGAATTCTGGTTCACCCGCAAAAACAGAACAGAGCTGGTGGTATAAATCACTTCCAACCCTCCTGCAGAAACGGAGCAGAGCTGGTAGTGGCATTTATCATTCCTGGCTCACCATGCTCCAGGGACAGTAACTTTAAAACAGGTGGGTGGGCACCCATACACATGCGAGCAAACATACGCTGGAATTTTAAACCCTACATGTATTTACGCACATAAGATTTAAAATACAGCTACGTATACTTACGCATGTATGCATGCTCCTAATTTTAAGCTGTTCCTCGAGCAAATGTACTTCACGTACCTTCCTTAAGAAATCGTTGGGTTTAACGTGCGCAGGTAAGCAGATTTTAAAACATGCTCACGTAAAGGACACAGCCAGTGTTCACAATTGGTCCACTGGTTTGCTCAGTTTATCTCGAGATCATCTGGATCTTCATGCTGCACGCCCCGAAGTTGTCTCAGATCCCTCCCCTTGGCATGTTAGTCCTAAACAGTGATTTTAGAGACTTACACCTCATTAGGAGCAGCAGTAAATATACACGGCTAACTCCGGTTTTAAAATAGGGAGCTACGTGCAATACTGTTGACTCCCGTCCCAGAATGCCCATGCCCTGCCCCCAACTCTGCTCCTTTTTCACCCCTTTTCTTTTTTACTCGCGCATGCGTATATGTGCACGCAATTTCCAGCTTTTAAAACATGCGTTGCTCATGTGCGGCCCAAATACTCACGTATGTGAAGGCCTGGAGTTGTGAATAGGCACACTAGGCCTGAACCTAGGCCAGCAAAAGCCTGGGGGACAGCAGGTTGGCTGAAGATGTGCTGCCTTTCAGTTGTGTTAAACAGGGGAGGATTGCAGGCAAATATCAGCCCAGGGAATTTTTTACAAAACTGGCCCACGGGTATTTGACTCATGTGCGCGCTTTCCGTGTGACACCTACTTTAAAAGCTCCCAAAACCACACCGAGCTAATCATTGAGACGTACATCGTGTGACCTGAGCCTGGCAGAATTCAGAAAAAAATCTCCAACATAAATTTCACATTTTCCTAACATCTAAGTAAAGCACATCCTAGAGTGGAGGTGAGCAAACTGGGTAGCACTTACCCCCCCCCCCCCCCCCTTTATCCAGGCAATTGGTTGGCCACCCCCAAAATTCTGATTACATCTCTCCCATATCCTGGATTCCTGGTCTAGTGTTAGTCTTTTGCCAACCAGTCTGCTCTTGAACTGGCTGCCAAGTAGTGAGACAGCCGCGCTGCCAGCCAGGGGTTCAAACACATGCAGACATTTGCTGTGGTGCTGCTTCTCGTGGGCTCATTCAGTGAGTGTCCCCCCTGCCCCCCAGCACTGCTGCATCATTATGTAAAAGCTGATGCTTGTTGCAAGCCCTTCCTCAGCCTGCAGCAGCCCCTTTGGCATTTTCGCTAGATCCCCAGCCAGCTGCCCCTCTCAAAGCTCAGCCCAGCCACCTCAGACAGAAGCCTCACTAACCCCGCAGGGGCACTTCCTTCTGGCTCACCCCTTTCTATTACAGTAGTGTGCCTCCTCTTCTCAGGGCTTCCCCCACTCCTACACAGTCTTCTGCTTTTATAGCTCCCTAGGCTCTGCTCTGCCTACCTACTCCTAGGGAGGGGGACCTGATATGAGCCCTACTGCCTGCTTCCTCCAGGGTTTAAGAAAAAGAAAGTTAAGCCATGGCCATCACTGCCACAGCTCAGGCTAGGAGCGCCTACCCATGACAGCACAGCCGCAGGTCGAATTCTGCTTTCCCACATGAAGCCAGTGCAGCCGGGGCTGCTGCACAGGTATTAGGCATCCCAGGCAAACCTTACAGTCTTTCACTCCCTCCCCCCCCCCAGTCCCACCCTCTATACACTCACACTCAATTAAAAATGATGCATTTGTAATAAGATTTTGCATGAAAAAAGAATATTTAAAGTACAGTCTTATGAAGTAAATATATCACAACTATCTTTACATGCACTGCTATAGTGTCACCAGAAAACCCTGAAAAAGTAAAAAAAAAAATTGTAACTCATATGGTATTATGGCTATTTTAATATGCATCATGTAGCAACCCTATTCATGAAACGGCAACACTGCAAATATTACAAAAAGCCCTAAAACAAGAATACACTCTTATTAGGAAAACACAACAAACCAAGCTGCTTTCTCTATATCCCTTATACAGAAACTATACCATAACCTCACCTCGGTTTGACAAATGCAGAAAACAGACAAATACAGAATAAATGGACCATAAAAAATTAAATAGCAATATGTACACAAAACTGAACTGGAAACTGCAATATGTCAGATACTGTTTGTGAAAAACCAAAACAGAACTATTCATCATAAAACAAATAAAACCAAGAAATATAAAACTTACTAGTAAAAGCATACTAACCAAAAGAACAAAATTAACAGATAAATAGAATATTCAATAAGTAAAAACTCATATTTTTTTTTTAATTTACTGTTCTGAAAAAATTTGTTGGTGTTTGGGAGACCTGAAAAAACACTCAATAATGAAACCTAGAAATGATTTTAAAATGTCCCCTGCTTTCCATACCTGGGAATGATTGATTTCCAGTTATCAAATGATTGTCGTGGATTAGCTGGGGAGAGGGGGGTGCACAAATTTTCTCCTTCCTCCCTTTCTCACTCATACACACATACATACAGGCAGGCTGCCTCACATACACACACACACACAAACAGACTGCCTCTCTCTCTCTCTCACACACACACACACAAGTAGGTTGCTTCAGACACACACACGGTGCCTCACACACACACACACACACACACACACACATACACAAATATGCAGAGAGCCTCACACATATACACAATACACAATCAAGATGCCTCTCTCTCTCTCTCTCTCACACACACACACACACACACACAAAGTGCCTCACACACACACAAACAGGCTGCCTCTCACTCTCCCACACACACACACACAAGTAGGTTGCTTCAGGCACACACACGGTGCCTCACACACACACACACACATACATACACAAATATGCAGAGAGCCTCACACATATACACAATACACAAGCAAGATGCCTCTCTCTCTCTCTCACACACACACACACACACACACACACAAAGTGCCTCACACACACACACACACACACACACACAAAAGCAGGACGCCTCACACACACAAGCAGAGTGCCTCACACACACACACACACAAGCAGAGTGCCTCTTATACACACACAAGACACACCAGCAGGTTGCCTCACACACACACACACACAGACACAACACACACAACACAACACACACACACACATGCACAATCACACAAGCAGAGTGCCTCAATAACCTACACATATTGCCTCTTACACACTTAAGCAGATGGTCTCACACACACACACACAAATTGTGCCTTTTCCCATTTTTTGGCCGCCGTTGACCTGGGCTCTGGTAGCGGCCCATGGCCTGCTTTCCCTTCCTTTGACCGCCACCGGCCTGGACTATGGCAGTGACGTGAGCCTTCTTTTTTTCTCTCTTGGTCATCACTCTCCTGGGCTCTAGTGGTGACCTGTGGCTTCTCTTCCCTTTCTGTAGCCGCTGCTGACCTGAGTTCTGGTGGCAGCTCGTGGCCCCTCTTTTCTTCAATTGCTGCCAGCTTGGGCTCTGTCAGCAGTTCACAGCCATTTTTTCTCCTGGCTATCAATCTTCTGAGCTCCAGCGGTCTCTTTTTTTCTTTCTTGGCCATCATTTTTCCGGGCTCCAGTGGAAATCCATGGCTTCTCTTTTATTTCTTCAGCCACTGCTGACCTGGATCCCAGCGGCAGCTCACAGTTCCCCTTCCATTTCTTTAGCAGCTGCCAGCCGGGGCTACAGCCCTTCATCTTATTTTTTTCTCACCAATAAGCTCCTATAACGACTCCTCTGAGCCCTTCCTACTAGAGTGCGGGGAACACAGCAAACAGAGATCATGTGGCCAATTTGAGCGGCCCACAGGGGCATGCCCAAAGCCCTGATAGGCCAATCCATCCCTGGTGCTGAATCTCACTTAGCAAAGAACAGCCCTCTGCTTCCTATTCCAGCCTCATCCCTCCAGAAACAGGAGATCCTGCAGCAATACAGCAAAGGGAGATCATTTGGGGGAGACTAGGAGGGGCTGAGTAGAGATCATTGGAGGGTGGGGAAGAAAGGCTGGGTGTTGCATCAGAGGTGGACCCTTGGGCCGAGGTGGGGTTGACGCAACCTGAAGGCAAGGACCTAAGTGTCCCCACCGTCGGCAAGTGGAATGGGCTGATAGGCAGAGGCCGCTGGAACTTCACCTATACCAGCCCTCGTTCCCCGTGGGTTGAGTCTTTGGGTACCGGGGCCGGCAGGACAGGTGGGCCTCTGTATATAGTTGCAGGAGAAGTTGGTTCAGCCCAAAGACATTAGGTGAGAGATGGTACAGTCCTACTCTGGACTGGATAATGTCCTGGATACTTGGGCGCCAATGGAACAAAGGCAGACAGAGGGCGCTCGAGCAAAGGTAGGCCGAAGCCTGATGAATCCACATCTAGGAAGTAGGCAGAAGAGGCGTCCAATGGCAGGCTTGAGTCAGGGCTGGCGGCGATCCAGAGGCAGTGGCAAGCAAGGCTAAACCTGATCACGGAGATAGTCAAGAACGTAGTCAAGCAAAGCTGAAGTCGGATCATGGAGATAGTCAATAATGTAGTCGGACGAAGCAAAGGTCAGGGTCTGGAGATAGGCAATATGTAGTCAGCAAGCAGATGTCTAGGGCTGGAGATAGGCAGTAGCATAGTCAGGTGAAGCAGAGGTCTGAGTCTGGAGATAGGCACTAGCGTAGTCAGACGAAGCAGGTGTTGTTTGTGGCATGGTTGTGGACCCCTGGTTGCTGTGTCGATGACTCCTCCCATGGGGAGGGGCCCCATGGGGAACCACAGCAATAGGCTAGACTCTCAAGTAAGCAACACAAGAAGGAAGGAAGCTTTATTGTACAGCAATGTAGCAATGCCCGAGAAGGGGCAGCTCTCCTCAGCCACAGAGTAGTCTCCGATGATAATGTTCAGTCCAGGCACTGGTGACACAAGTACAGAGTAGATCTCACCTGATGCTGGGAAGCAGAGGGTTCAGTAGTGGTCTGTGGAGCGGGGTAGACCGAGAACCCAGTCCCGAGAACCCAGTCCCAGAGGATGTAGATCCAGTAGTGGTCCACATGGCGGAGTACGACGAGAATCTGGTCAGTGGTGAGACAAGGTAGAGAGACTGAAGAATGAGGTTCTCACAAGGCTGGTTAAATGCTGCCAAGGATATAGTTTCCACAGTAGGAAGGTAGCAGGCAGGCTGAACACCAGTGCCTTGAGGAGCAGGAAACCCAGGAAGAAGACAGGAGCGGCCAGGGTACCTGGAGAGAATTAGAAGAAAACAAGACCCCCGAGGAGCGAGTGTTTTGAGTCTGTTGTTGAGTGAGAAAACCCCGGAGGGTGGATAGGAGTGATAGGGCCCCTGAGGAGCGGGTACCCAGAGCATCCTGGAATCAGTGTAACCCTGGAGGGTTGTAGGAGTAGGTATTCTGAGCAGGCGACTCTGAAGCGGTCGAAATTAGCTGGACCAGAATCCTTGCTAACTCGTAGCGGAGATCAGAGGCTAAGTACCTGGAGGTAGTGACGTCATATGATGGGAACGCCCCTGAGGTTCTCGCCATGATGTATTCAAAAGGAAGGGTGACGCACATGGGCGTGCCCTAGGAGGCCTCAGAGAACATGGCAAACGCAATCGCCCAAGCCGGTCCGGGGACGCCGGAGAGGTCGGCAAAGTGAAGCGGAGGCAGCCATCTTTCCCAGAGGGGAGGAGAGAGAGAAAAGAGAGATAAGACAGAGACCGGCACAACAGCAGGGGTCTGGGTCTGAAGAAAGGCTGTAGCATAGTCAGGTGAAGTTGAGATCCGGGCTTGGAGAGAATCAATGGCAAAATCAGGCAAAGCAAAGACAAAGTCCATGTAGTCAATCTGAAGTATGAAACAGGGTAGGAATGAAGAGACAGGAACCAGGAATAATGAGGAACAGGAATGCAGGGATGAGACAAATGTCTAGGAGGCAACAAGTACTCGACCAGCAAGGAGACCTGTTGCAAAGACAAAGCTAGGAAGCGGAGCCTGAGCTTATAAACTGTAGTTAAGTTGACGTCATCATCCGGAGCCGCGGCAAGGTTCCCGCCGGGGTCCCTACTTAAGAATCAATAGTGCGCGTGCCTAGGGAGGGGTGTGGCACAAGTAGCAGAGTCTCTCCGCTGGCCACGTGGAGAAGCCCGATGAGAAGTGGTAGCAGGCACCAGGGGAGGCCCGAGGACGGAGCTGATGGCCCACCACTGCCAGCAAGGAGGAACCAGAAGCTGGAGTCACTGTAGAAAGGTGAGGGGGCCGTGCCGTGGGTCTGCCATGGACGGCATGTGTAACAATAGGATAAAGCATAAGCAGTGACAAGTTAAATGTAAGACATTGATAAGACAGGATAAGAGAGGATTTGAAAAGAAGTTGGCTGTAGAGACAAAAATTAATAATAAAATCTTAAAAAAATATATCCAAAGCAGAAGCAAGGGAGCTGGTTGGACCGTTAGATGATCGAAGGGTTAAAGAAGCACTTAGGGAAGATAACGCCAATGCAGAAAGACTAAACACATTCTTTGCTTTGGTGTTTACTGAACAGGATGTTGGGGATACCTATTCCGTAGTTGGTTTTCAAGGGTGTCAATTCAGATGAACTGAAACAACTCACAGTGAACCTGGAAGCTGTGGTAGCCCAGATTGACAAATTAAATCACCTGGACCAGATGGTATGCACCCCAGGGTTCTGAAAGAACAAAAAAATGATATTTCAAACCTATTTCAATTAATTTGTAACCTATCATTAAAATCATCCATTGTACCTGAAGAGTAGAAGGTGGCCAATGTAACCCCGATATTTAAAAAGGGCTTCAAGGCTGATTCGAGAAACTATAGACTAGTGAGCCTGACTTCAGTGCTGGGAAAAATCATGGAAACTGATTTAGACATGGTTTAATGGAACTAGCATTGATTTACCCAAAGGAAGTCTTGCCTCACAAATCTCCTACATTTTTTTGAAGGGGTAAATAAACATGGGAACAAAGGTGAACCGGTAGATGTGATGTATATGTATTTTCAGAAGACGTTCAACAAAGTCCCTCATGAGAGGCTTCTAAGAAAACTAAAAAGTCATGGGATAGGACGCAATGTCCTTTTGTGGATTGCAAACTGGTTAAAAGACAGGAAACAGAGAGTAGGATTAAATTAATTGTCTATTTTCACTGTGGAAAAAGATAAACAGTGGAGATTAAGGGTTCTGTACTTGGACCAGTGCTTTAATATATTTATAAATGATCTGGAAAGGGGTACGACAGGTGAGGTGATCAAATTTGCAGCTGACATAAAATTATGCAGTATATTTAAATCTCAAATGGATTGTGATAAATTTCAGGACACTGTGAGACTGGAAGATTGGGCTTCCAAATGGCAGATGAAATTTAATGTGGACAAGTGCAAGGTGATGCTTAAGGAAAAATAACCCTTGCTATAGTTACACAATGTTAGGTTCTATCTTAGGAGTTACCACCCAGGAAAGTGATCTAGGCATCATAGTGGATAATACATTGAAATCGTCAGCTTAGTGTGCTGTGGCAGTCAAAAAAGCAAACAGAATGTTAGGAATTATTAGGAAAGTTCCACATTAGGAGACACCACTCAGGAAAAGGATCTAGGTGTCATTGATGAAAATATGTTGAAATCTTCTGCTCAGTGTGCAGCAGCAACCAAGAAAGCAAATAGAATGCTAGGGATTATTAGGACAGAATGGAGAATACAACAGAGAATATCAGAATGCCTCCATGGTGCGACCTCATCTTTAGTATTGTGTGCAGTTCTGGTCACCACGTCTCAAAAAGATATAGCAGAATTAGAAACGTTACAGAGAAGGGCGACCAAAATGATAAAGGTGATGGAACAATTCCTCTATGAAGAAAGGCTAAAGAGTTTAGGATTTAGGAGAATAGATGGCTGAATAGAGAGATATGACAGAGGTCTATAAAATAATGAGTGGAATGGAAAAAGTAAACGTTAAATCAGTTGTTTAATCTTTCGAAAAGTGCAAAGAACAGGGGATACACATGAAGTTTCTGGGTAATACATTTAAAGCTAATAAGAGAAAATATTTTTTTACTCCATACATAAATAAAATCATAAGGAAACTATAAGGTGATACCATTTTATTAGACTAAATACATTTCTTGTTAAGCTTTTTGGCACTATACTCCATTAGGTCAAAGCAAAATGAGTCTGGTAGTATCTTAATTTTTATAGACTTTAATTTCTGTAACAACTTTATGTAATCAGTCGATCATAACAGTTGTATCATTTGGCCTTCTATAAATTCCAGTGTATCAAGTGCTATGATATTGATTACTATCTTACTATTGTTTCTATTTTTATAAGAAAATAAAACACAATTTGAAATAAAAAAAAATCACTGTGAAATTCAAAATCTCAATATACTACAGAATTCAGTCTTTATTTGTTTCACTTTTTGCTGCTTAAATAAGAAACCTTGAATAAAATTTTTCTGAAACATCAAACTTCAGCTAGTGCCAGAATGACCTTTGTCCATGTTGTGACTTGGATCCCTGTCAGGACTAATAGGCAGATTACAGGAGCTTCTCTTCTCAGAAGTGCAGTTCTAGAAATCAGGCACTCACATGTGACATGTGTTTTGTGATTGCTTTGGATCTTGGCCAAGAATTTGAGTTCATCTAAGTACAAGAGCTGCTTTAATGGCTTTATCTTCAAACAGGAAGCAGAAGTACAGAGAGCACAGATAGCCCTAATGGTAACAGAGCAGCAACCAAGGGCAGGCCTGGATTTGTCAATAGGCACTCATTGTACTTATGCCTAGTTGCACTGGAGAGGGTACAGAGAAGGGCAACCAAAATGATAAAGGCGGTGGAACAGCTCCCCTATGAGGAAAGGCTAAAGAGGTTAGGGCTGTTCAGCTTGGAGAAGAGATGGCTGAGGGGGGATATGATAGTGGTCTTTAAAATTGTGAGAGTCTAGAACAGGTAGATGTGAATCGGTTATTTATTCTTTCAGATAATAGAAGGACTGGGGAACACTCCATGAAGTTAGCAAGTAGCACATTTAAAACTAATCAGAGAAAATTATTTTACACTCAATGCACAATTAAGCTCTGGAATTTGTTGCCAGAGCATATGGTTAGTGCACTTAGTGTAGCTGGGTTTAAAAAAGGTTTGCATAAGTTCTTGGAGGAGAAGTCCATTATCTGCTATTAATCAAGTTGACTTAGGGAATAGCCACTGCTATTACTAGCATCAGTAGCATGGGATCTACTTAGTGTTTGGGTACTTGCCAGGTACTGGTAACCTGGTTTGGCCACTGTTGAAAACAGGATCCTGGGCTTGATGGACCCTTGCTCTGATCCATTATGGCAATTTCTTATATTGCACCCTCCTGTCTGAGGGGAACAGGAATAGTGAGGGGGTTGCCCGGATTGGCGGGGCGTTGAAAATGAGTGCATAGCAGAGCAAAGAAGCATTCAGTTTTTCTGATCGCTTGTTTATTTATTTTATTTATTTATTTAAGGTTTTTTTATACCGGCATTCATGAACTCGTTCACATCATGTCGGTTTACAGAAAACAGGGGTGCGGATAATACAACCAAAAAACATAAATAACGTGATGAAGAGAAGCAGTTACAATTAACAAGGGCTAATGAACTGGGAATGTAAGAAATAGAAAGAGATAGAGGAGAATAATTATATACAAAAGTTCAATATAAATATAAATGTTTGTTGTTATAAATGTTTTTGGTGAAGATCTGTGTTCTGTACCTGAGGCTGATGTGAAATACTCTGATCATGTGTAGGTTCTATGTAGGGATCTGCAGTAGTCCTGCTTGAATTGTTTCCCCTCTAGAAGGTGTATTTGTGTTTTAGGACCCAGTGGGATATTTGTCGTGCTGCCTTTTCATACAGGGTTGCAGCTATCGCATCAGCCCACTCAGCTGGAGGAAGGTACAAGGGCAGTTTTGACCTTTGCAGCCATAAGAAGCAAGAGGAGTCCTGTCAGCTGCAAGAAGGTGCAGGGGCAGCACCAGCCCCATATGGCCAGAAGGGAAAGGAGGAGGAGTCTCGTTGGTGCATGGGAGCGAAGGAGGAGGCTGCTGAGTGGGGAAAGGGAATGAGTAAGCAGCATATGTGAGAGATCTGGGTGGGAAAAGGAGATAAGTGAGAGGGAATGTGAGCAAGCATGGGTGTGAGAGGGAGAGAAGTGAGTATGAGTGTGCATGTGTGTGTGTGTGTGTGTGGGATAATGTGGGGAGTGAGAGTGTGAGCAGGAGTATGAGTGAGAATGAGCAGGCATGCATGTACATTATTTATTTATTTATTTATTTATTAGCTTTTATATACCGACATTCGTGAGTACATCATGCCGGTTTACAATATAACTGAAGGAGGAAAATACAAAAAATGAGGGAGGGGGAGGGGGAGCAGCTAGGAAGAGAGAAGGGGCGAGAGAAGAGTGTGAAAAAGAGGAAGAGGAGAATAGGAACAGTACCTAATGGAAAAACAACCAAAGAACATAGGGGCGGATTTTCAGCGCCCTGCTCGCCTAAATCCGCCCAAAACCGGGCGGATTTAGGCGAGCAGGGCCCTGCGCGCCGGTAAGCCTATTTTACATAGGCCTACCGGCGCGCGCAGACCCCGGGACTCGCGTACGTCCCGGGGTTTTCGGAGGGGGGCGTGTCGGGGGCGTGTCGGGGGGGCGGGCCCGGTCGACGCGGCGTTTCGGGGGCGTGTCGGCCGCGTTTTGGGGGCGGGTACGGGGCGTGGCTACGGCCCGGGGGCGTGGCCGCGCCCTCCGTACCCGCCCCCAGGTCGCGGCCCGGCGCGCAGCAGGCCCGCTGGCGCGCGGGGATTTACGTCTCCCTCCGGGAGGCGTAAATCCCCCGACAACGGTAAGGGGGGGGTGTAGACAGGGCCGGGTGGGTGGGTTAGGTAGGGGAAGGGAGGGTAAGGTGAGGGGAGGGCAAAGGAAAGTTCCCTCCGAGGCCGCTCCGATTTCGGAGCGGCCTTGGAGGGAACGGGGGGAGGCAGCGCGGCTCGGCGCGCGCAGGCTATACAAAATCGATAGCCTTGCGCGCGCCGATCCAGGATTTTAGTGGATACGCGCGGCTCCGCGCGTATCTACTAAAATCCAGCATACTTTTGCTTGAGTCTGATGCGCAAGCAAAAGTAGGCTGTTCGCGCGCCTCTTAAAATCTACCCCATAATATGTAACATTGCAAATTATACACTCAAAAAGGGTGATTATAGGAGTGCATTTTTAAAAAAAATAATTTTATTCTATGTTCGCACAATACAGTAACACATGAGTGTCTTAGAGCGTGCATGAATGAGAGATGGGAAAGTATGGATACATAGCATGAACTTTGCACCAAGTTTAAAAGAGAAAATCCATATATACATTCATTTTGAAACTTGCTGTAGGTACAAAGAAACTGCTGACTTTCTGTCAAAAATAAGAAACATCCTTGGAAACAGCTCCTCTAAATGCAGCTAAAAGTATGTGCACTGTTCCATGTTTAGCAGCATTGAGGGAGGGCAACTTTCAGAATGCTGATTTACATAGGTAAAGTGCTACTTATCTTCATAACATGGCTTTGAAATTATCCTCGTAATGATATTGCATTGTACTCTCACTTACCTCTCAGCTGAAACAACTGAGCAAAGAAGAAAGAAAAAGATGACTTTTTAAATTTCAAAAGCAAAATAATGCATACTTTCTTTTGGGTCCTAGAACAATTTAGATAAGAATGATCAGACCTTTAAGGGGGTATCCTAGAGGATTCTAGCATAGTGCCTCACAATGACAAAATTCTGATCTAGCTACATTGCATTTCCTCCAGCCATGGCCAGATTTTAGGGTGAGTAATCTGTGGAGCTGTACAGGGCACCATACACTAGGGGGTGCCAGTGACCACCTCCAATGTAGCATAGAGGCTCCTCTGCTGTCTCCCCTCCTGATGGGACCCATGGAGCCAGTGGCATAGCCACGAGTGGGCCTGGGTGGGTCACGAGCGCCCAACCACCGCCCCAGTGACAGAAAAAGAGGTACTGCAGCATAGTTGCCATGGAGCCCATGCCACAAGAAGAAAAGTACAAAGTTTGCAGATGCTTTTAGCCTGCCTTGTTTTCACTTGGCCAGATATAAAACAACACAAGTAGTTTTTCTTTGGCCAAAAGGTGTGGATTTTTCCAGCTCTTTCTAAAGTCACACAGGACCATAGAAAGAAATTTCTTAGTATGAGACCTGAAGTTTTAGCTCTGGGTGCTACTTGTAACATTTGATTTCCTTGTAAATGTTTGATTTTCCTGAATGGTGCCAAATATCTTTTCTTTGATCCTATCCAGTTATGGGTTGTTTTTTTTTTGGATGCTAGAGGTAATGATGCTCCTTAGGTTCCCTAATATTTCTTTTGGGGGGGGCACAAAGTGTATTTTCGATGGTGGTCTAGTTCAGATGCTTTCTTTTATTTTTCTGTAATTTCATTTTGTTATCATTTGGGCCCTGTCTCGGACTCTGTTTCTTCCTCCCTCGTAATAGTGGTCTTTATAGTGCAAATGATTTCTCATTTAGTTGATTCTATATTACATGTAATTGGTTTTGCACTTTTTTCTTTTTCAAATTCATGTTGGTATTTGATGTAATAATTCAAATTAATAAAATATAAGATTAAAAAAAAAAAAAGTTAGCTGGATAGGTATAGCTGACTAACTTTAGACCTGCCTGCAGCATGGTCAGCATTAACCAGTTAAGTTTATCGGCTAATACCATTCCTTCCCGGAATGCCTTTCGCCCACCGCAGGAATGCCCCCGACATATCCGGCTAGAATTTAGCTGGATAAGTCACCGAATATCATGGCTAAGCCGTTTAGACAAATAACTTTTTCAGTTATCTGTCTAAATGGCTTTTGAATATCGACCTCCAAATACTTAATACTAGTGCTGAGAATTGTGCAGCATGGATATTTTACTGCTCTGACAGTACAGTCTCATGTGTGATTCTTTGTACGACTCTTTCCAGGAAATTAACCTCAGATGCCAAATCACAGGTCAACTGAGTTTCCTCACACATCATTCCATCAAGTCATGTGATCAAGAATAAAGGTATTTGCCAATGCTAATGTAATACAGATGCAGTTGACTATTTCCATTCAGTATACTTTTAGAATGCAATCAGTTTCACTATTTTAGAGAAGAGTAAGAGTAAGAATAATTTGGAGAAGAGTAAGAGGAATTATAATAAGAGTTTGACTGCAAGTTGAAGACTTTACAGAGTGAATTTTAAATGGGGGTTATGCATGTAAAATCAGCATATGCACATATAAGTAGCCTCTTTGTGGCAGAATAGTGGGAGTATTTGAATATTTGTCACTGCCACACAAAAAATTATGCACACACAAAGAGGGCTTTTCAAGGATGTTACAGAGCAGGGTTTGGAAGTACACACACATTGATGTATTTTATAATGGAATACATGTGTGCATTCTTAAACTATATCTTTTTTTGAGATGCGGTGACCAAAATGATAAAGGGAATGGAACAGCTCCCCTATGAGGAAAGGCTAAAGAGGTTAGGGCTGTTCAGCTTGGAGAAGAGACGGTTGAGTGGGGGAATGATAGAGATCTATAAAATCATGAGAGGTCTAGAACGGGTAAATGTGAATCAGTTATTTACTCTTTCGGATAATAGAAGCCCTAGAGGGCAATCCATGAAGTTAGAAGTAGCACATTTAAAACTAATCAAAGAAAATTCTTTTCACTCAACGCACAATTAAGCTCTGGAATTTGTTGCCAGAGGATGTGGTGAGTGCAGTTAGTGTAGCTGGGTTTAAAAAAGATTTGGATAAGTTCTTGGAGGAGAAGTCCATTAACTGCTATTAATCAAATTGTCTTAGAGAATAGCCACTGCTATTACTGGCATCAGAAGCGTGGGATCTTCTTAGTGTTTGGGTAATTTCCAGGTTCGGCCTCTGTTGGAAACAGGATGCTGGGCTTGATGGACCCTTGCTTTGATCCAGTACGGCAATCTCTTATATTCTTGTGTACTCAAAGGACTGAAAAATTTGAGATTTGCATGCCATTAGGCACATGCTTCCGCTCTTCTTCTACCGCAAAGGGTGCGGGGCCTCTGGAAGCTGAGGCTGTGGATATGAAAGCCTGGATCACTCACTTTGACCTCTGGAGTCCTCTCCCAGTGAATGCTGGGAGCAGTATGCAGATGAGCCTTCTGGTCCTCTTCTACTGTGTACTATGGTGATTGGGAATAAGTTATGAGCCATATTTCAATTGATTTTTGAAACAGTAAAAAGACTGATTTTGGACACTGATTACTCGTCTCCAGAGCAGTTATTGGCACCTGTAACACACGTTTAACCAAAGGAAAATACCCCTCTCCCAGGGACAAGGGTTATAGAGAAAGTACCTCTAGCATGCTGGGCCACGAAAAGTTAACTCCCCCCCCCCCCCCCCTCCCAACCCATCTAACCAAGGATCCAAACCCTGGGGAAAAGGAACTATGTTTTAAGAGCTGGCCAGGGTTCCAGCCCCAAAAAGATATTAAATATTTTTATGGTTGCCCCTCGGAGTGCAGTCTGCTTCCAGAAGTGGGGTTAAATTTGATTTGCATGTATTATGGTAGTAATGAACTGATTAGCATGTATTTGTGTGCCAATTAGCTCACTAGCATACTCAATGTACCAGGGCATTTACCGCGAGGTAAACAGCCTAACGCCTCTTTGTAAATGAAAGCCTTAGGCTTCTAAATCTAGGAAAATGAATCTCAGGCCTAATTTTAAGTACCTAAGTTTTATAACTAAGCCCCACAGGTAATGGGTACCTGTGGGCGTGCAAACCATTTAAAAAACGTCAAGTCTCGGGTCCATTTTTGAGCTGGATAAATGAACAGGATAATCCTGAGAGAGATCTACTCGTGTTACTTAAGTATCCGGAACCTATTTAACTAGGTTGAGACCACCACCCCCACAATTTCTAGAAGGTACCTTGGGGCAGTGAATCTGTAATCTGTCTGCTTCTCACTCTATGTGCTAAGATAACACTTGAGGCAGATGTGCAACTCGTTATTTGATGTAAAAAATCATGGGAAAGGGGGAGGGGGGATACTATATACTACATACTTGTAAAAGGGGAACAAGCATCAAAACTGTATATAACATGGGGATACAATACACTCACTTGGCCCTCCATCCCTATTCCCCCAATAACACATGACACACATATTTGGCTTAAAATAGGCCGCAGTTTATTAACCTAACCTGAGTCCTTACAATTAACAATTATAACATAAATAACATGCCCCTCCCTCTTTACCCCTTTTCCTCCCCTTTCATCTTCACCACCCCACCCCAGTGGTGAAGCCCGACCCCACCCCCCCAAATGCTACCTACTCCACCTCAATCCAGCGAGAGCAAGCTCTGACCGTGAACTTAGCTCCATAGTTCACCGGCCATCCCATGTAGCAGCCCCCCCCAAATTACATGAGGCACTCCCCCCTCCCACTCCCACTAACCAATACATTCAACTATAATATGGGCTCAGGTTTCCGCCACAAACAAGTTGAACCATGTCAACAGTTTCTCCGCTGCAGCCTCCTACCACCTACTAATCTCCTTCTCCAACCCGTCCTGCAGAGAGTTATTGAACAGGTCCATTCCCACTTCTGACAGATGAAACCCATTGCCGCTAAACAATCCCCCTTCTACTTCCCAGGACCATGAATGTCTGACCCAGAATCCCCCTTCCCACCCCATCCACTTTCCCATCTGCCTATTTAACTCTTTAACCCCATTATACCAAATTGCCTCATCCTTATTCTTAAGTCAGACGATGACATCTGACCACTCAATCCAAACCTGCAGCCATCGAAGCATCACCTGGGCTAGATCTTTCTACATGCACATGATTAAATCATGACATGATTAAAGCCAATGTCATTTCCCCCCTGATGTACCAGTAAGATGTTGGGCACTCCCCACATATCAACCATCTCTTGCAAGAAGGGCAGAAGTTTGTTCCAACCCATACCCTTCCTACTGAACCATGCCAACTTCCATCCCACTCGCTCGAGGTTGAAGTGTTCACCATACGGGCACTTCAGCACTCTTCTCTGTGCCCGATAAATGTAGGAGTGGCCCATGATCTAGGCACACCCCTTGAAACACCGCACCTCCATGCACTCTGCAACATAAGACAAACGGGTTAGTATTCCCCACCCCAGATTCCCCTCCTCCTCTTTCTCCTCCCCAGTTCACTGCTCTCCTATAAACGAACATAAGCTCAAAAGGCATTGGACTTCCAACGGCCTATGCTCTTAACCCCATCATCTGATATTCTTGCTGCTGCCACAGCTGTAGCCACCCCTACACGAAACGAATGAGAGCTGTACCTTTGTACGTCCCATCCTGTCTACTGATGATCAACCGTAACACTACCAAACTGGAATCTGGTCAATGGTAAGCCGTCCGCATGAAGTTAGCATGGGGCACATTTAAAACTAATCGGAGAAAGTTCTTTTTTACTCAACGCACAATTAAACTCTGGAATTTGTTGCCAGAGAATGTGGTTCGTGCAGTTAGTATAGCTGTGTTTAAAAAACGATTGGATAAGTTCTTGGAGGAGAAGTCCATTACCTGCTATTAAGTTCACTTAGAGAATAGCCACTGCCATTAGCAATGGTAACATGGAATAGACTTAGTTTTTGGGTACTTGCCAGGTTCTTATGGCCTGGATTGGCCACTGTTGGAAACAGGATGCTGGGCTTGATGGACCCTTGGTCTGACCCAGTATGGCATTTTCTTATGTTCTTATGTTCTTATAAAAAATTAACCAAACCGCGCTAGACGTAGCCTTATATACTCCTGCGTCATCCTCAGTGGACACACTCTGGCACTCCATGCTGGCAATAATGTAATAAACTTCCCTTTTCCCATTTGATCAGTTTTTGACCTAGGGAGAAATAAAGTAATAGATGCCTGACGGTCTTGCACACAATCAGCCCTTAAACTTATCTCTCTTCCCTCCGCCCGTGACTTAGCCACCAGCTCGCTGACCCAAAGAATGCCAGTGAGAAAGCCACTCTAAAGAGTGTCACTTTGTAACAAGACCAGCATACACCAACCAACTTTTCTGACAAGCATATCAACTCCTCATAACCTATAAGGTGCCTCAAATACAGGCAAGGTCCTCTTCATCTTTGCCATCCCCCAAGTTCTCTCCTCACCTGAAAACTGCCCATCGGGTTCCCCCAACCCTGCAATTTTTGGAAGAAGGAAAATCCTGCCACTTGCATTCTCACTGTTGCCCATGAATATCCCACACTATAAACTGTACTAAACTATTCTCAGGTACTGGCCCCCCCCCCTCCCCATCCAACCATACATTTGCAGGAAACCCGCGACCACATTACTTCCTTTTATATAGGCCGTCCAGGTGGCCGGAGCCACAGAACTCTGTATCAACGCCCATTCTTCTTCCACCCCAGGTTCCATAAAATCTCTGGAAATGGTTCCGCCTCAATCTTCGCTTAGGGAACACACCTCCGGAAAACCTTCCATTGAAAATGAGAAAGTGCATCAGCTACTACATTTTGCACCCCTGGGACATGCTTAGCTCTGATACTTACATTGGTGTCCAGGGATAACTGTACCAAATTTCTCAACAGCTCCGACACCTGTATGCAATGTGCCGATAAACGATTAATGACTTGCACCACCCCCCAAGTTGTCGCACCAAAAAACAACTCTCCTGTTCGTCAATTGTTCCTTCCAAACAACCAACGCCACCACCATCGGGAATAACTCAAGGAATGTAATGTTCCCCATCAAACCGTTTTCCACCCAATCCTCCGGCCAAGATTGCATGCACCATTGCCCCTGAAAGTATATGCCGAAGCAAGAGGACCCCGCAGCATCTGTGTAAAGCTCTAACTCCTGATTCTATACCTTCTTACCCGGTATCATCGATATGCTGTTAAATGTTTCCAAGAATCCCTCCTACACATCCAGTTCTTCCTTTATTCTCACTGCTCTCATTCCTACTGTGGCCGTTGACAAACATCGAATGAAAGCTCTCCCCATGGGTATGACTCAACAAGCAAAGTTCAAAGATCCAATGAGGGATTGCATCTTCTTTAACGTCAACTTGGTAGCCTTCTTCACCTCTTGGACTACCAACCTCAACTGTCTTACCTTATCTTCCAGCAGCCTGGATACCATATCTACCATATCTAATTCTATACCCAAAAAGGTTATCTTGGTGGCAGGGCCTTCCGTCTTCTCAACTGTGATTGGCACACCCAGGTTCCCAGCCACCTGTAAGAAGCCCTCTAACAGTCTTGCACACTCTAAAGACTCCCTGGGGCCGATAAACATAACATTGTCCAAATAATGTAACATCTGCCGACTACCCATATACTGTTCTGTAACCCATTGGGTAACCCAGCACAACTCACTGGCAAGCAACAGTCCACAAAATAACTGCCTCTAAAAGAGAAACCAAATAAATGCACGCTATTAGGATGAATAGGCAACAACCAGAATGCCAATTCAATGTCTGCCTTTGCCATCATGGCTCCGCACCCAGCAGATCTAACCAAATCCAAAGCAACATCAAAAGAAGAATATTTCACCGAACAACACTCCCTAGGAATAAAATCATTGATGGACTTGCCTTTCGGATAAGACAAATTTAAAATAAGATGAAATTTACCCAGGACCTTCTTAGGAACAACTGCCAACGGAGAGAGGTGCTTCCGGAAAGGAGGATCCCGAAAAGGCCCCGTAATCCTCCCCAAGTCTACTTCCCCTACCAATTTGCCCCAAGCCACTTCCTACAATCACAATGCCGATCTAGCATTATGCACCCTCCTCCATGCCCCGGTCTGATATATGGTATTGGAAATCCATCCCTGAAACCCAAATACAGAAAATTTGCAGACAAACGATCCAGATAGCGCTCCAACCACACCTCCACGTGAGGAAGCACTATCGAGAAATCTGCTTTGCCTAAAATACTCTTACTGCTTGCCCCCTTTGTTGGGGACACTTCCAAGCTGTTGCGCACACTTGAACGCCGGATGCGCCCCATTGCACAAAAAACAGGCATGTCTGAACTATCAGTCTGGAAATAAACATGTTGCTTTGTTGAATCTCCAACATACATCCGAAGTCCCTGCAACTCCATTTGGTGCTCCAATCCCTTTGGTAACATTCCCTGCTCTACGAAAGGAACTGCCTGCTCCATTTCCAATACTCACGCCAGCACTAGACCCTACCACTGGTCCTGTCCCCAACCTCTTGACATTCCCTGCACTCTTATTAGTCATCTGTGTAAGCCATAAATTGATATACTGAATGTCTCATGACATGAACCGATGAAATTTTTCATCATTGTTGAGTCATGCCCAACCTTCATAGTCCCTGAAAGCCCCAAGAATGCTGTCCCCGTATGCCAATAATGCCCCGTACTGCCCTGGCTGATAATGCCCTATCACACTAGCCAGCCTGAAAAACCCCCTCACCCAGTTTAAAATGTTCTTAGATACTTTTTGTCCTGCCCCCTCTTACTCTTCTTCTTCTTCCCCTTCTTTTTTCCTTTTCCCCTCCCCCTTCTGCCATCTAACAATTGAAAGATATTAACATATTCCTTTTCCTGATCCTTTTGTACAATTTTTTAGGAACTCCCTGCCACAATTCTGTCAAAGATGCCAAGGCTGGATATCCCATGTCCTGACTAGATCCAAAACCCGTGGACCCATCTTTATTAGCTGCCGAGCTGATAGCCGACAATGAGGTGGAGGAAGAAATTGACTCTGAACTCGACAAGGTCGAAAAAAACCTCCTTCCGTTTTGTACCCTTTTTTCTCTCCCTTCCTTCCTGCCCAATAACCTCATTACCTGCTGCCACTCCATGAGATCTGCACATGGCTGTACACGCTCCTCCCTTCTTGTGCGCCGTTGGCTGCTGCTTCCATCCTGAAGTCCACCCCGGCAACTACTCTCGCCACGCTTCCTGTCCAGACGTAGAAGGCTGATCGTCTCCCACATCACCTGGTAAAACGGACCAGCGGTAGGATCTGTCCTTTGATCACCCCCCTGCACCTCCCTGTCACCCCTGTCTCCCAATCTTTCTGCTCCAAGGAAATCCTCAGGAAAACTCTTATCCCCTCCCTGTATCCTCTTCCCCTGTCCTGGAGATTCCTGTCCAAACTCTTCCCCACGGGCCTTCTGTTGCCATTGCATCCAGCCTCCAAACCCCCAGATACACTGCTCCTGCCCTGTATTGCCCCAATACCATACCCACTCCCTCCGCCCGTTCCCTCCTGAAACCCTCAACCAAAGGCCCTGTACCAAACTCACCGCAGGTATGACTGTCTGAACCAAGCTGTACTTCACAATCCCACGCGGCCCTCGCGCCTGCTCTGTCAGCTCCTCTGCTTCACCCCCTGACGACTCGTGGTCCTCCCTGCTCCCCACGTTTTTCCACTATCCGCGCTGTCTTCCAATTGCCGCTGATGCTCTCTATTCGTGGCCCCGCACCACTCCTTTGCTGTCTCACTGCCGGAGCCTTGTTGCCGCCGCCGTGGGAAAAACCCCCATCATGGCGAAAACCTTTTTTATCCATCCCGGTTTCCAAACTGGATGCACTCTGAGGCAAATCAGGCCAACTTCCACCACTCAAATGGAGGAGGGGCCCTAGCTCCAACAAGCCTGGGGGTCAGGGGAAGGTCGCCCGACGCGTTGAGGGAAAGATCTACCATTATTTATTTATTTATTTATTTATTTGTTGATTTTTATATACCGACATTCGTCGGAACATCCTGCTGGTTTACATTGATCCTTCCCCCCTCCCTACTGTATTCCTCCTACCATTTCACGCCTTCTCCTAACTCTCTTCACCCATCCCCCTCCCTCTTCCTTCTACCCCCTCTGTCGGCCTCTCTTATCACGATTTTACCCATTACAAGCATGCACTACTGGTCTTTTATACAGATGGAAAGAAATATGGAACCCAATGTGCAATGTGAATGTGCAATGTGCAATGCAATGTGAAAAAGGTTTATTGTTTGTCTTTGATGTTTTGTACCTTATTATGCTATTATCACGCAATAAAAATTATCATTTAAAAAAAACAAAAAACCCGACAAGTCTCTGCAGCATTTTCCTTTGAAAATCCAGTAGCAGGATAGTGCCACGGGGATTCTTCACCCCAGGTGCTTTGCAGGGGTAAAGTGCATGGGGTAAAGTGTATGTGGTCAATTTGAAAAGGCAATCCTTGCATGTACTTTAGAGGACCTATCCTTGCTCCCGACACTGCCCCATGGGGAACGAAGCGTGTGAGCTGTGGACAGCAACTGTACTTTTCCCCACAAACATGGAAGGAAATGTTCAGAAAGTGCTTTTCCCTAGGTAAACACCTATTTAGCTGCAGAAAACCTTCTGAAAATTGTCTCCTTAGGAAAATTAGCAAAAATCTAAGGGGTAGATTTTTTAAAAAATTCACACACGCGTCCATGTTGCGCACACTACCCAGCGCACTCACATGGACGCGAGATTTTATAATAGGCATGCGCCAGTGCGTGCATTTTATAAAATCGGGAAGGGGGGGGGGGGTGTGTGTCAAATTCGGCAAGTTTTCCACGACAATGCATCAGGGCCTTCCCCAGTTCCCTCCCAGTCCGCTCCTTAATTGGAGCGGACTGGGAGGGAACTTCCGCACCCCCTAGCCTAGCTTCCCTTCCCCTTCCCCTATCCTCCCCCTCTCCTCCCCATTCCCTAAACCTAATCTCTAGTACCTTTTTTTTTTGTTCTATAAATTGCTGCTCCTCTGGAGCAGAAGCAACTTGCGCACGCCGGCCAACTGCCGGCGTGCTCCCCCGGCACAGCAGCAAATGGCGGCTGTATCGGCGCCTCCAGCCCCCCCCCCCCCCCCCCCCCCAGCCCACTCCTCTCCGCCCTCCAGATCGCCCCCTTTTCAGGCCCCGGCACTTACTCGCGTACCGGAGTTTTTGCGCGTGGCCGGACACGTTTGAAAATTGGTCGGCGCGCATAAAGCCCGGCCACACGCTTAAACCCCCGGGATTTATGCGCTGGGGTTTTAAAATTCGGCTGTAAGTGATTAAAGCTTAGTGACCTAAATGATGCAGCGAACATTTTTTTGGAAAATGGTTCCCTGTGTATCAATGAAACGATGATCTAAATAAAAGTTGTCATGTTGTGAAACTGGAGAAGGTGAGCTCAGGAGTAATGTGTGTGCTGGTATTTCTTCCACAAAAAAGAAAGGGCATAGGACAGCCTTGGAGAAGAGGCCACGGGAATGAAGATCGTTCTAGAATTTGAAGACGCGCAGTGCCTGCACAGAAGATTCTCACTGCTGTGGAAGCAGGGGGTAAAGCCAGAGAACAAGTGAGGCCAGGACCTCTGCAATCAGTAGGGGCAGTGGGCAGGCTTCATAGGTGGGGGCCATGCTTATCTGTCTCAATTTTGGTTTCTGAGCTTCTAGGATTAGAAAAGAAGATAACAGAAGAGAGGGAGGTAAGTGATCACCCACAGCACGAAGCGCATTTATCTAATTAAGATAAGGTTTCAGAAGCCTCGATTTATGCAGATATCAGGAATTGCCCACAATGATAAATCTTTAGGATTACCTAAAGGTTTTTACTTTCTAGCACATTTCAGATGACTGTGATGGTTAGGTACTAAACAAGAAAACCTCAAATTAAAATTGGAAAGTTAAAGGTGGAATCCTAATAATTTTGCTCATTCTGTAAAGTGAAATAAGGCGAAAAAAGAGGAAATTTTGGGAACCCTGTTTCTTTAAGCTGCAACACATACTGATTGGCTCATGGTTTTAAAAATGGAAAAGAAATCCATTTTGTGTTAAAATCAATACCATAAGGCTAAGCGTTTAGAGATCTATGGGCCTTGTTCACTCACTCTGGCTCCCCAGCTCATGGAAAAAAAAAAAAGTTTAGTGAATCAGGCCTTGTAATGCTAACATGATTCTGCCCACAGTATAGTTTATTGTTGGCGTATAACTCCCTCACCACATGTTTTAGCTCTGGAACCACGTCAAACTTGTCGCATCATGGCACGCAGAAAACCCAAGTCCCCCTTCAAGAGCTGCTAGTACGGTAGAGAAGTGAGCGTGCAGACCACAGACTCATGAAACTGGGGATCCCCCTGTAAAGATCTCACAGCCAGGAGGATGCCCATGTCAGCTTCATTATGCAAACTTCATACAATGAGTAAAACTCTCTGTTCTCAGTTCTCTCTTTCTCTGGACATTCTAGAATCTCTCGGCTTTTTTTTTTTCATAATTTTACTTAAGATGAACATTTGGGGGGGTGAGACAGCGATAGTGCTTTATGAAACTATGAGTAGAAATGTTTTCATTTAGAGGTTATTCCGGTCCTGAACAATACAACCAGACTTATCTATGGCAATCAAAAAGCTGTCTTTCCTGTCAATACGTTGTATTGTTATTTTGCTAACACTTTAGATCCTAGCATAGTAACACAGTGAATGACGGCAGATAAAGACCAAAATGGTTATCCAGTCTATCCAGCAAGTTTTCTTTTAAAAAGAAAAAAAGAATGTTTATAATTATTTTAAGGGAAGTAGCAACTGCCGCTCTTTGCAGCCTACCCCGAGCCTTCTTTTAAAGGTAGTAGCAACTGACGCCCTGGGCAGCCTACCCCAAGCCTTCTTTTAAAGGTAGTAGCAACTGCCGCTCTGTGCAGCCTACCCCCGAGCCTTCTTTTAAAGGTAGTAGCAACTGCCGCTCTGTGCAGCCTACCCCCGAGCCTTCTTTTAAAGGTAATAGCAACTGTCGCCCTGTGCAGCCTACCCAAAGCCTTCTTTTAAAGGTAATAGCAACTGCCGCTCTGTGCAGCCTACCCCTGAGCCTTCTTTTAAAGGTAGTAGCAACTGTCGTCCTGTGCAGCCTACCCCGAGCCTTCTTTTAAAGGTAGTAGCAACTGCCGCTCTGTGCAGCCTACCCAGAGCATTCTTTTAAAGGTAGTAGCAACTGTTGCCCTGTGCAGCCTACCCTCGAGCCTTCTATTAAAGGTAGTAGCAACTGCCGCTCTGCAGCCTACACCCGAAGCCTTCTTTTAAAGGTAATAGCAACTGCCGCTCTGTGCAGCCTACCACCGAACCTTCTTTTAAAGGTAGTAGCAACTGCCGCTCTGCAGCCTACCCCCGAGCCTTCTTTTAATGGTAGTAGCAACTGCCGCTCTATGCAGCCTACCCCCGAACCTTCTTTTAAAGGTAGTACCAACTGCCGCTCTGCAGCCTACACCCGAAGCCTTCTTTTAAAGGTAGTAGCAACTGCCGCTCTGTGCAGCCTACCCCCGAGCCTTCTTTTAAAGGTAGTAGCAACTGCCGCTCTGTGCAGCCTATCCCGAGCCTTCTTTTAAAGGCAGTAGCAACTGCCGCTCTGTGAAGCCTACCCCGAGCCTTCATTTAAAGGTAGTAGCAACTGACGCCCTGTGCAGCCTACCCCAAGCCTTCTTTTAAAGGTAGTAGCAACTGCCGCTCTGTGCAGCCTACCCCCAAGCCTTCTTTTAAAGGTAGTAGCAACTGCCGCTCTGTGCAGCCTACCCCCGAGCCTTCTTTTAAAGGTAATAGCAACTGTCGCCCTGTGCAGCCTACCCAAAGCCTTCTTTTAAAGGTAATAGCAACTGCCGCTCTGTGCAGCCTACCCCCGAGCCTTCTTTTAAAGGTAGTAGCAACTGTCGTCCTGTGGAGCCTACCCCGAGCCTTCTTTTAAAGGTAGTAGCAACTGCCGCTCTGTGCAGCCTACCCAGAGCATTCTTTTAAAGGTAGTAGCAACTGTTGCCCTGTGCAGCCTACCCTCGAGCCTTCTATTAAAGGTAGTAGCAACTGCCGCTCTGCAGCCTACACCCGAAGCCTTCTTTTAAAGGTAATAGCAACTGCCGCTCTGTGCAGCCTACCACCGAACCTTCTTTTAAAGGTAGTAGCAACTGCCGCTCTGCAGCCTACCCCCGAGCCTTCTTTTAAAGGTAGTAGCAACTGCCGCTCTATGCAGCCTACCCCCGAACCTTCTTTTAAAGGTAGTACCAACTGCCGCTCTGCAGCCTACACCCGAAGCCTTCTTTTAAAGGTAGTAGCAACTGCCGCTCTGTGCAGCCTACCCCCGAGCCTTCTTTTAAAGGTAGTAGCAACTGCCGCTCTGTGCAGCCTATCCCGAGCCTTCTTTTAAAGGTAATAGCAACTGCCGCTCTGCAGCCTACACCCGAAGCCTTCTTTTAAAGGCAGTAGCAACTGCCGCTCTGTGCAGCCTACCCCGAGCCTTCTTTTAAAGGTAATAGCAACTGCCGCTCTGCAGCCTACCCCGATCCTTCTTTTAAAGGCAATAGCAACTGCCGCTATGCCGCCTACCCCCGAGCCTTCTTTTAAAGGTAGTAGCAACTGCCGCTCTGCAGCCTACCCTCGATCCTTCTTTTAAAGGTAGTAGCAACTGCCACTCTGCAGTCTACCCCCGAAGCCTTCTTTTAAAGGTAGTAGCAACTGCCACTCTGCAGCCTACCCCCGAGCCTTCTTTTAAAGGTAGTAGCAACTGCCGCTCTGTGCAGCCTACCCCCCAAGCCTTCTTTTAAAGGTAGTAGCAACTGCCACTCCGTGCAGCCTACCCCCAAGCCTTCTTTTAAAGGTAGTAGCAACTGTCGCCTTGTGCAGCCTACCCTCGAGCCTTCTTTTAAAGGTAGTAGCAACTGCCGCTGTATGCAGCCTACCCCCTAGCCTTCTTTTAAACGTAGTAGCAACTACTGCTTTGTGCAGCCTACACCCGAAGCCTTCTTTTAAAGGTAGTAGCAACTGCCGCTCTGCAGCCTACCCCAAGCCTTCTTTTAAAGGTAGTAGCAACTGCCGCTCTGCAGCCTATACCCGAAGCCTTCTTTAAAAGTTTGTAGCAACTGCCACTCTGTGCAGCCTACCCTCGAGCCTTCTTTTAAAGGTAGTAGCAACTGCCGCTCTGTGCAGCCTACCCCCAAGCTTTCTTTTAAAGGTAGTAGCAACTGTCGCCCTGTGCAGCCTACCCTCGAGCCTTCTTTTAAAGGTAGTAGCAACTGCCGCTCTGTGCAGCCTACCCCCGAGCCTTCTTTTAAAGGTAGTAGCAACTGCCACTTTGTGCAGCCTACACCCGAAGCTTTCTTTTAAAGGTAGTAGCAACTGCCGCTGTGTGCAGCCTACCCCCTAGCCTTCTTTTAAACGTAGTAGCAACTACTTCTCTGTGCAGCCTACCCTCGAGCCTTCTTTTAAAGGTAGTAGCAACTGCCGCTGTGTGCAGCCTACCCCCTAGCCTTCTTTTTATACGTAGTAGCAACTGCCGCTCTATGCAGCCTACCCCTGAGCCATCTTTTAAAGGTAGTAGCAACTGTCACCCTGTGCAGCCTACACCTGAAGCCTTCTTTTAAAGGTAGTAGCAACTGCCGCTCTGTACAGCCTACCCCTGAAGCCTTCTTTTAAAGGTAGTAGCAACTGCCGCTCTGCAGCCTACACCCGAAGCCTTCTTTTAAAGGTAGTAGCAACTGCCGCTCTGCGGCTTACCCCCGAGCCTTCTTTTAAAGGTAGTAGCAACTGCCACTCTGCAGCCTACACCCGAAGCTTTCTTTTAAAGGTAGTAGCAACTGCCGCTCTGCAGCCTACACCCGAAGCATTCTTTTAAAGGTAGTAGCAACTGTCGCCCTGTGCAGCCTACCCTCGAGCCTTCTTTTAAAGGTAGTAGCAACTGCCGCTGTGTGCAGCCTACCCCCTAGCCTTCTTTTAAACGTAGTAGCAACTGCCGCTCTGTGCAGCCTACCCCCGAGCCTTCTTTTAAAGGTTGTAGCAACTGCCACTTTGTGCAGCCTACACCCGAAGCTTTCTTTTAAACGTAGTAGCAACTGCCGCTGTGTGCAGCCTACCCCCTAGCCTTCTTTTAAACGTAGTAGCAACTGCCGCTCTATGCAGCCTACCCCCGAAGCCTTCTTTTAAAGGTAGTACCAACTGCCGCTCTGCAGCCTACACCCGAAGCCTTCTTTTAAAGGTAGTAGCAACTGCCGCTCTGTGCAGCCTACCCCCGAGCCTTCTTTTAAAGGTAGTAGCAACTGTCGCCCTGTGCAGCCTACACCCGAAGCTTTCTTTTAAAGGTAGTAGCAACTGCCGCTCTGCAGCCTACACCCGAAGCCTTCTTTTAAAGGTAGTAGCAACTGTTGCCCTGTGCAGCCTACCCTCGAGCCTTCTTTTAAAGGTAGTAGCAACTGCCGCTCTGTGCAGCCTACCCCCGAGCCTTCTTTTAAAGGTAGTAGCAACTGCCACTTTGTGCAGCCTACACCCGAAGCTTTCTTTTAAAGGTAGTAGCAACTGCCGCTGGGTGCAGCCTACCCCCTAGCCTTCTTTTAAACGTAGTAGCAACTGCCGCTCTATGCAGCCTACCCCCGAGCCTTCTTTTAAAGGTAGTAGCAACTGTCACCCTGTGCAGCCTACCCCCGAAGCCTTCTTTTAAAGGTAATAGCAACTGCCGCTCTGCAGCCTACACCCAAAGACTTCTTTTAAAGGTAGTAGCAACTGCCGCTCTGTGCAGCCTACCCCCGAGCCTTCTTTTAAAGGTAGTAGCAACTGCCACTTTGTGCAGCCTACACCCGAAGCCTTCTTTTAAAGGTAGTAGCAACTGTCGCCCTGTTCAGCCTACACCCGAAGCCTTCTTTTAAAAGTAGTAGCAACTGCCTCTTTGTGCAGCCTACCCTTGAGCCTTCTTTTAAAGGTGGTAGCAACTGTCGCCCTGTGCAGCCTACCCCAAGCCTTCTTTTAAAGGTAGTAGCAACTGTCGCCCAGTGTAGCCTACCCCAAGCCTACTTTTAAAGGTAGTAGCAACTGTCGCCCTGTGCAGCCTACACCCGAAGCCTTTTTTTAAAGGTAGTAGCAACTGTCGCCCTGTGCAGCCTACTCCAAGCCTTCTTTTAAAGGTAATAGCAACTGCCGCTCTGCAGCCTACCCCCGAGCCTTCTTTTAAAAGTAGTAGCAACTGTCACTCTGTGCAGCCTACCCCAAGTCTTCTGTTAAGGATAGTAGTAACTGCCGCTCCATGTAGGCTACCAATAAGCAGAGATGTGAATTTTAGGTATAATAATAAAGTTACACCATTTCTTCATTTCCATTCTCTAGCCAGCAGTTCCATTCCCCTTTGAATTCCATTACCGTTCTCGTCTTCATTACCTCTTCCAGGAAGAAAGATTTCCTGATTCTGATATTCAAATAGCACTGAATGCCTAATTCAGGCCCCTACGTTAGGTGTATAATTTCCGCTGATCTAAGGAACCTCAATTTTGGACTGACTATAGGCACCTTAAACTGAGGTGCCTTTTACTGTGAGATGCCTACAGCTATTGCATTAAGATGGGTGATGCCCAGCGCTGAGTGCCTAACTCATTCCCTGTCTTGGCTTCTTCCACTTTATGCCACCAAAATTTAGATGTTGAGTACTACTAACTTTAAAAGTTAGGTGCCTAAATATTTTGTATTTTGGCATTCTTGGGGGTTGTCCTGAAGTGCAGTAAGGCATTTATTACATGGTAAATGCCTTTGTCAATTAATAAATGCCTCGCTATGGACAAGCCAGTTAGTACATTTGTTAAGATGCAGTAAATGCTGTTATCCCAGTTACCTAAGCAACTATGGTAATTGGCAAGCGAATGAAGAAAGAAATGTATAAGCATTCCCTGTATGTGTAAGCTGTGATAAGTAGTAGGGATGTGAATCGTTTTTTGACGATTTAAAATATCGTCCGATATATTTTAAATCGTCAAAAATCGTTAGGGCCACGATACAATACCAATTCCCCCGATTTATCGTCAAAAAATCGTAAATCGGGGGAAGGGGGAGGGCAGGAAAACCGGCACACTAAAACACCCTAAAACCCACCCCCGACCCTTTAAATTAAATCCCCCACCCTCCCGAACCCCCCCCCCAAATGCCTTAAATTACCTGGGGGTCCAGCGGCACACTAAAACACGGCACACTAAAACCCCCTAAAACCCACCCCGACCCTTTAAATTAAATCCCCCACCCTCCCGAACCCCCCCCCAAATGCCTTAAATTACCTGGGGGTCCGTAGCGGCGGTCCGTAGCTAAATCGGGGGAAGGGGGAGAGCAGGAAAACCGGCACACCAAATCGTGTAGTCTTCAGCCGGCGCCATTTTGCAAAATGGCCGCCGCAAAATGGCGGTGACAATAGACCAAAACGATTCGACGCAGGAGGTCGTTCCGGACCCCCGCTGGACTTTTGGCAAGTCTTGTGGGGGTCAGGAGGCCCCCCCCAAGCTGGCCAAAAGTTCCTGGGGGTCCAGCGGGGGTCCGGGAGCGATTTCCTGCCGCGAATCGTTTTCCGTATGGAAAATGGCACCGGCAGGAGATCGACTGCAGGAGGTCGTTCAGCGAGGGTTCCGGACCCCCGCTGAACGACCTCCTGCAGGTCGCGGCAGGAAATCGCTCCCGAACCCCCGCTGGACCCCCAGGAACTTTTGGCCAGCTTGGGGGGGCCTCCTGACCCCCACAAGACTTGCCAAAAGTCCAGCGGGGGTCCGGAATGACCTCCTGCGTCGAATCGTTTTGGTCTATGGCCGCCGCCATTTTGCGGCGGCCATTTTGCAAAATGGCGCCGGCTGAAGACTACACGATTTGGTGTGCCGGTTTTCCTGCTCTCCCCCTTCCCCCGATTTAGCTACGGACCACCGCTACGGAGGTAATTTAAGGCTACGGAGGTAATTTAAGCTACAGACCGCCGCTACGGACCCCCAGGTAATTTAAGGCATTTGGGGGGGGGGTTCGGGAGGGTGGGGGATTTAATTTAAAGGGTCGGGGTGGGTTTTAGGGGGTTTTAGTGTGCCGTGTTTTAGTGTGCCGCTGGACCCCCAGGTAATTTAAGGCATTTGGGGGGGTTTTGGGAGGGTGGGGGATTTAATTTAAAGGGTCGGGGGTGGGTTTTAGGGGGTTTTATTGTGCCGGCTCACGATTTTAACGATTTTCACGATACTTTACACACCCAAACGGCAACAATACGATTCCCTCCCCCTCCCAGCCGAAATTGATCGTTAAGACGATCGAGGACACGATTCACATCTCTAATAAGTAGTATGGTATTTTCTGCGAAAAATTGGTGATTTCTGTTCTGCCTCCTTTCTATTATCTACAGGGGTTCCTCAAGGATCAGCACTATCACTGATTCTGTTTAACATATATGTGTTTCCTTTGTGTAAGAGAAGGATGACCAAAATGAGAAAGAGGATGGAACATGAGGAAAGACTAAAGAGGTTAGGGCTGTTTAGCTTGGAGAAGAGACGGCTGAGGGGGGATATGATAGAGGTCTTTAAGATCATGAGAGGTCTAGAACGGGTAAATGTGCATCGGTTATTTACTCTTTCGGATAATAGAAGGACTAGGGGGCATTCCATGAAGTTATCAAGTAGCACATTTAAAACTAGTCAGAGAAAATTCTTTTTCATTTAATGCATGATTAAGCTCTAGAATTTGTTGCCAGGGGATGAGGTTAGTGCAGATAGTGTAGCTGGGTTCAAAAAAGGTTTGGATAAGTTCTTGGAGGAGAAGTCCATTACCTGCTATTAATCAAGTTGACTTAGAAAATAGCCACTGCTATTACTAGCATCAGTAGCATAGGATAGACTTTGTTTTTGGGTACTTGCCAGGTACTTGTAGCCTGGATTGTCCACTGTTGGAAACAGGATGCTGGGCTTGATGGACCCTTGGTCTGACCCAGTCTGGCAATTTCTTATGTGCTTTTGTACTTAAGATCCTGCCTCAGCTGGACCTTACTTTTAAATTATATGCAGTTGTCATCCAATTTCAGTTACCTATCATTTCATCCCTTAATGCGATGTTTGAAAAGCTAACTCACTGCTTTTCTACTATAAAATCCTAATTTAGTTCTTAATCTCAGTAAAACTGAGATTATATTTCTGTCTCAGAGACTTTCAGTATCCATGAACAGTGGTCTTTTGAGGGTACTCCCATTCCCATTAATCTCTGTGCTTGTGACCAGGGCATGAAAATAGACTCCTCTCTTTCTTTTCATCCACATATACAATCTGTTGTGCAGAATTCTTTTTTGCATCTTCTCTGAGCAATAAAACCTTTTCTAGATTTTACTGATTTTCGGACTGTTACTCAGGGCCTTATTCTTACTTTGATTTATTGTAACTCTCTCTATATGGGCCTTCCAAACTACTCTTTAAAAGCATTACAACTCATCCAAAATTGTGCTGCATGCCCTATCTCTGGTCATTCTATAAATGCTCACATTACTCCTGTTTTGATCAATCTACACTGGCTACCCACCTGCTGGCATATAAAATTTAAGGAGGTTGATATTCAAAAGCCATTTAGACAGATAACTGAAAAGTTACCCACCTAATGGCTACCAGGCTACACTGAGCATTGCGTGTGGCTAAATTCTAGCATAAATTGGGGGCATTCCGGGGTGGTGGGAACCGTTTCCGGATCTGAAGACAATCTGGACTGGAGTCAGGTAGAGAGTAGAGGCAAGACCTGGAACTGGAGACCAGGGGCCATGCAGGAAAGGGCTAGAAGACCAAGGAGGCCACAGGACAGTTACCTTCCACAGCCTCCAGTACCAGCTGTATTTCTAGTTCTAGGCCTAGTCTCCTGGTCCATCTAAGTCCTACCGGCCACCATATCTTGAAGGCTGAACCTAATGGGCAGGTGGCTGGTCCAAGTGGAAGATCCAGTCTGTCCTTGCCCCAGAGCCTGGCCCTGCTCCTGCTGGGGGAATTCCCAGACCCAGCCTGCACCTCACCTTGGTGTATAGCAGTGGTAAGTTGCACATGGTAATAGTTCACTGACTTCCTGCAGTAATATGTAATTGTAGTAATCCTTTGTAAAAATACATCTGTAGGCAAGATTCACTGTTTAATATGAAACAGTCACCGAAGCTTTTAGTGCTTTGTGGAGAAGGAGCCAGGTATTGATCTCCAAGATCTTCTGGTGCGGGAATCAAGTACTTTTAGTTCTAACGGATATCACAAATAAAACAATATACACTGGACTGTTATTCCCACAAATTTCTTCATTTTACCTATAGATGTATAGCAGATACATTTTTGCAATAGACTATATAGTTCTTCTACACCTTTAGATCAGAGGGTAACTCACCATAATGTCTCTTAAGAAATGTAATGTAATATATCCTACTTAAAAAATAAAGTCTTTCCCTTCTTCCTGAATAAATGCCAATGGTTTCTTGCCCATTCTATTACTTCTAGGAAAAAGGTATTGCCTGCCCACTGGAATACTCTAGGGATCTCTCTCACTTCCCAAATTTGTATTATTATTGGGTGCCCTTGAATATAAATTCCAGTATTAGAGTTTACTTTCAGCTACTGCACTGGATGGATCCAGAAACTTTTTATTTCAATTCATAAAAATGCATGACACTGACTGAAATCTTCAAGCATGCTGCTGGGTGAGACAATTCTTCATTATGTCTGGGTCCCTCTTAGCTGATCTCAGGTCACAGAACAGTCTGCCTGAGCAGACATTTCTCCTTCCAATCAGATTGATACTCTAAGGCCGCGGTAGAAACAGTGCGGCAGTGTCAGGCGCACCCTCGTTCCCCGCACGCACAGTTCTCTTCACCTACCGCTCTATACTCTCTTCTAATTGCATGTAAATGCATGCCGCGGCTGCGAAGCCTTAGGCAAGCGTTAGGCCCGCGCAACCCATTTTACTGTATAGAGCACCTATACAGTATCCTGGGTTCGCGGGCCTAACGCTTCACGGCTGCGCTGGTATCTGTCATTTCAAATGTCATTTCAAATGACATTTGAAATGACAGGTACCAGGAAGTGGACAGTTATGTTCCCCGATGTTCGGCAAACTATCCCCCAGCCCCCGCTCACCTGCCCTGGCCCCGTCCGGTCTCCGGTGCAGCCCCAGTCCTGTCTCCTCCTCCCGAAGCAAAAAAACAAAACAAAACTGCTCAAGGCGGCCGGGTGGGCGTGCATTCATCCAGGCAGAGGGAGCCGGCGGCGAAAGCGGCCTCCGGCTCCCTCTGCCTGGACGAATGCACGGCCCCCGCCGGCAGTGAATGAATGCCCGTGCGATTTTGGCGCTCAAGGCGTGACGTCACGTCATGTGACTGCCTTGAGCGCCGAAATCGCACGGGCATTCATTCACTGCCGGCGGGGGCCGTGCATTCATCCAGAGGGAGCCGGCAGCGAAAGCGGCCTCCGGCTCCCTCTGCCTGGATGAATGCCTGGCCCCCGCCGGCCGCGAATGAATGCCCGTGCAATTTCGGCGCTCAAGGCGTGACGTCACGTCATGTGACTGCCTTGAGCGCCGAAATCGCACGGGCACTCATTCACAGACGGCGGGGGCCGCTGGATGAATGCACGGCCCTCGCCGGCCATGAATGAATGCCCGTGCAATTTTGGCGCTCATGCCTTGAGCGCCGAAATCGCACGGGCATTCATTCACGGCCGGCGGGGGCCGTGCATTCATCCAGGCAGAGGGAACCGGAGGCCGCTTTCACCGCCGGCTCCCTCTGCCTGGATGAATGCACGCCCACCCGGCCGCCTTGAGCGCCGAAATCGGGAGGAGAGGAGAAGGGAGAAGGGACTACTGTAGCAGGCCCGAGCCTTGCTACTTTTTCGGGTTTTTTTTTTTTTTTTTGCTTCGGGAGGAGGGGACAGGACTGGGGCTGCACCGGAGACCGGACGGGGCCAGGGCAGGTAAGCAATGTTTTTACACTTTTTTTACACCATTTTTTACACTTTATTCCCGTTTTAATTTTCGAACACCACACTAACACCACACTAACACCAAGTAGAGGGTGGCGGTAAACTAACAGGTTAAGGACGCGGCAAAATAGCGGGTTACAAAGGAGATAATCTGAGCGCGCGTCACAGTATCGGAGGGGAATAGCTAATTCCTTCATTATACAGCTAATTTGTTCATTTATTTTATTTATTTTTTATTTATTTGTGTTTTTCTATACTGGCATTCACGGAAGTTCGTATCATGTCGGTTTACATAAAACAAGGGGTGAGCAAATCATTATAACGTACATAACTAAAACATGAGCGTATACATTACAAAAGTATAACAAGTGCATAGAAGAAAAAGTTACAATAAAACAGGGGTTATTCTAACTGGGATTAGAGTTAGAGGAAAGATAAAAAGTTTAACAAGAAGTAAAACGTTGTGGTGAATGGTTGGTAGTGTCTGTTTCAGTTTAATAGAAGATGCTCAGTATTGCTGCATTTGATGGAAGTGAATCGTTAAGGATCCGGAAATGCTTTCATGAACAGCCATGTTTTAAGTCTCTTCCTGAAGGTTGGAAGACATGGTTCTTGTCGTAATTCTAAGAGGATTGAATTCCATAGTGGGGGACCTGCTGTGGAGAAGGCCCGATCTCTCAATGTTATATGTTGGGTGGTATTGTTGTGTGGTACCTGTAGATATTCTCTATATGCTTCTCTGATGGGTCTGTTGGAGGAGTGTTTTTTGAGAGCTATTTGTAGATGGAGTGGAGCAAGTCCATGGATATTTTTGTAGATTGTGGTGAGGGACTTATGAATTATTCTGTAGTGGATTGGTAACCAGTGAAGGTCTTTAAGGACTGGTGTAATGTGATCTCTTCTCCTTTTGTTTGTTAGAATTCTTGCTGCCGTGTTCTGTATCATTTGGAGAGGTTTAGTATGGGATGATGGGAGGCCTAGTAGGATAGAGTTGCAGTAATCAATTTTCGCAAATATTATTGCTTGGAGCACTGTTCTGTAATCATGGAAATGAAATAGGGGTTTTATTCTTTTTAATACGTGCAGTTTGTGGAAGCAGTCTTTGGTTGTTTGGTTGATAAACGATTTTAAATTTAGCCGGTTGTCTATAGAAACTCCTAAATCTCTTACTTTTGAGATTTGCAAGTTGGCTGGCGGGTTTGTAGTGATTTTGCAATTATCTGGAGAGATTAGCATGAATTCGCTTTTTGATTGGTTTAGAATAAGATTTAAGCTGGATAAGAGATCGTTAATTTCTTGAAAACAGTTTTCCCAAAGTTCTAGAGCTTTAGTGATGGATTCTTTGATGGGGATCACAATCTGGACATCGTCAGCGAATATGAAGTGTTTTAGGTTCAATTTGTTTAGCAGTTGGCAAAGCGGGAGAAGGTATAAGTTGAAAAGTGTTGGTGAGCGAGAGGAACCCTGAGGAACTCCTTGTGAAGATGGGTATCTGGGGGATTCTTTGTTGTGGATTTTAACTTTGAAACCTCTGTTTTCTAAGAATGTCTTGAACCATGTTAGTGCTGATCCTGCAATACCGATGTTCGCCAGTTGGTTTAGTAATATGGCGTGGTTAACAGTATCGAAAGCTGCCGATAGATCCAATAAGATCAGTAGGAAGGCCTGTCCTTTGTCGAGGCCCAATATAATGTAGTCAGTCAATGAGATGAGAAGGGATTCGGTGCTTGAAGCTTTTCTGAAACCGAATTGAGTAGGGAATAAAATTTTGTGTTCTTCTATGTAATCTGATAGTTGTGTGTTAACTAGTTTCTCCATCACCTTGGCAATGAAAGGCAGATTGGAGATTGGACAGAAGTTGTTAGGATCTTTGGGGTCCAAGTTAGGCTTCTTGAGGAGCGGTTTGATGGATGCTATTTTGAGGTCGTCCGGATAGAAACCCTGGGTGAATGAGCAGTTTATGATGTCCGCTAGGGTTTTGGTTATGGTGTCCGGGATTAGCAGTAGTAATTTAGATGGGATCTGGTCTAGTGGATGCGATGAGGGTTTCATTTTCTTAAGAAGTGTTTGGATCTCTGAGGAAGTGGTGAGTTCAAGAGACTAGAGGGAGATGTCTTTATTATGGAGTGCGTAATTGCTGGTTGGTGTGCCTGTATTAGGCTTTAATTGTGTTAGCAGGTTTGTGATTTTCTTACTGAAGAAGAATGCCAGCTCATCAGCTTTTGTTTGAGCTTGGTTAGGTGGTATGTCAGGAGGGTTGGCCTGAGTTAGATTGGAGACAAATGTGAATAGCGCTTTGGAGTCGAATATAATGTCATGAATCTTATGTGCGTAGAAGTCCCTTTTTGTTTTTAAAGTGGAGCTCTTGTATGATTGGAGGGCGAGTTTGTATGTAGAGAGGGGGAAGGGGCTTTACGCCATTTACTTTCTTTTTGACGCAGGTTAAGTTTGAGGTTTTTAAGTTCGTTAGTAAACCATGGCTGTCTTTTTGACTCACCTTGTTTGACTTTTTTTGTTATCCACGGACAAAGTTTGTTTGCCACAGTTTCTGTTATGGTAGACCAGGAATTTATAGCTGCATTAGGTGATGTGACGTCTATGTGTGAGAGTTCCGTGATTAGATGATTGCTGAGTTCATCCGAGGCACATACTTTTCTGTAGAGAAATGAGTGTTGAGGGGAGAGTTTATTGCTCATTTGGGTCATTGAGAAGGTGGTGGAGATTAAAGAGTGGTCTGACCAGGGAACTTTTTTGCATGTGGGTTGTACTGAATGTGTTATACCTGAGTTCACAAAGATAAGGTCCAGTATGTGACCTGCCTTGTGGGTAGGTTCATTGATTATTTGTTTGAATCCCATTGCAGACATGGCTGTAAGAATGGTTTCGCAGCTGGTTGAGAGTGTGGGGTTATCAACGTGCAAGTTGAAATCTCCTAGGATTATCGTTGGGAAGTCTGGTTTTAGATAAGATGCTAAGATTTCTAGGAAGGGTGATGGATCTGCTTCTAGAAGTCCTGGGGGGGCATATACTAGAAGAATTTGTAGAGAGTCTGATATGAAAAGACCTGTTTCCAATTTCGAGTCAGATTTGATTGGGTGATGAGAGAATCTGAGATCTTTCTTAGCTGCTAGGAGAATGCCCCCACCCCTTTTTTTCTGTCGTGGGATTGAGAAAAAGTCGTAGGTCTGAGTTGGTAGTTGATTAATTAAAGCTATATCTGTAGATTTAAACCACGTTTCTGTTATAGCACAGAGGTCTGGGTTTGCATCTAGGAGAAGGTCATTTAAAATTAGAGATTTCTTGGATAGTGATTGAGCATTAAATAATATCAGTGAAAAAAGAGTGAATCCTAGAAGTTGTGTGATTGGAGTAATCATGATAGGGATAAGGGATTTGTAGGTGCGTTGATTGTAGAGTATGTTTGGTTTTCCTGCGAGTTGCGTTCGATGATGGAGAATCGGTATTGGGAGACCGTGGCACATTTTTTGCATTGTTAGTAGCGTAAGTGGTGTTAGTGAGTATTAGCTGAGTTGTCAGTGATGAAGCGACTGGATGTCAGATCAGTAGCTGAGTTGTTTAATTGGTGACGTTTAGTTGTCTTGGTATTAGTGTGGTTGTCTGAGTGGTGGCGTCTGGTTGTTTGAGTAGTAGATGGTTGTTTGAGTAGTAGTTGAGTTGTCTGGTGTTGGCGTCTGTTTGTCTGGGTAGTAGTTGAGTTGTCTGGTGTTGGCATCTGGTTGTCTGGGTAGTAGTTGAGTTGTCTGGTGTTGGCGTCTGGTTGTCTGGGTAGTAGTTGAGTTGTCTGGTGTTGGCGTCTGGTTGTCTGGGTAGTAGTTGAGTTGTCTGGTGTTGGTGTCTGGTTGTCTGGGTAGTAGTTGAGTTGTCTGGTGTTGGTGTCTGGTTGTCTGGGTAGTAGTTGAATTGTCTGGTGTTGGCGTCTGGTTGTTTGGGTAGTAGTTGAGTTGTCTGAGTGGTGGCGTCTGGTAGTTTAGTTAGTTTCGTTGTTTGTGATGTCTGTGTAGTCTGCTTATCAGTCAGTGCTGTCTGTTTATCTGCAAATGTGGAGTCCGGTTGTCTGAGCAGTGAATACTTATTGTTTAAGCTGTGTCGTTAGTGCAGACTGCGGCGTCTCATTGGGTTGTCTGTGTTGTAGAGGGCTTGTTTGGAAGACTGGTAGTCTGGATGATGAATGTTTGTTTGGTAAGGCTGTGCTGTGGGTTTGGTTGCCTCTGTGGGGTTCAGCTCCGCTCTCAGGGTCCGCACGAAGGGTTACATAGCATATACATGCTGCGTGCGGAAAGGGTTATGTGTCTGTTTTAAAAAGCGCTAAGGACGCGTGAAACTGGAGACTGTATCGCTGAATCGCCTTACGCATCCGAATTGTGCGCTCCCAGCACGTTACAGACGGGAAATCTTCAACCGCACGTTACAGTATCGACCTGAAAGTGAGATGAACAATGAGCAAAAATTCAGAACAGAACATTCTAGGTCTTTTACTTCAGAAAGATAATTTGTCTCGCTCCTTCATAGCACAATCTCTCACTCCTCTCCCCTATTTCTACAGGGATCACAGCATAGCCTTCTACTGGCAGCATCCATTTACTGCACTCCCAAAGGGGTATGCAAGAATATGTCAGTACTTGTGTTAAAGAATGCAGTTAACCCTTTAGTATGGGAAAAAGCCCATGCACAACTTACTCCAGAAAGATACACCAGACTTACTTGACATAAAATATGTTACCTACACTGAAGTGCATAGGGCTTGGAGTGATTAACTGTATGCTGAGGGTGTGCAGGAAAAGCAATTATTTTTTTGAGAGATTTTTTCCCATGAATTTTGGTTTGTCAAACATTTGAGTTGTTTCACTGTGTGAAAAAAAATGAATCAAACATTAAAGAAAAAAAAATAAAAAATGGACAAAAAAACCAAAATGGGGCATCCCAAGACCTCCTGTCAGTCCAACCCACACTTCTGGAAAAATGAGAGGCCAGGATCCTACCTGGTCCCCACTTACCTAATCCAGTGGGGATCCCTTGGCTTCAGCCTAGGCCCAAGCTGAAGCCTTGACCTTGTATAGGCTCAGGACTAGGTATGTTATCGCGACCTCAACCTAAGCAAGGTCTCAGCCTCAGCTGGAGCCTGACACTGGATCAAGGTCTTGATACCTGGGCCTCAGCCTAGGTCGGAGCTTGGGGCCCAGGCCTGTTGCTGCAGCCTGGTCCCAATGCCTGGGCCTTGGCCTAGGCCGGAGTCTGGGCCCAGACCAACACTGTGGTCTGACCCAGATGCTGGTTCCCAATGACAAGGCCTCTGCCTAAACCAGAGCTTGGGCCCTGGTCTGATATCATGGCCCAGCCTGGTGGCCAGGCCCTAATGATGGAGTCTCAGCCTAGGCCAGAGCTCAGGCCCATGCTCAATGTCATGGTCTGGCCCAGAGGCCAGGTCCCAATGATAGGACCTTGACCCGGATCCAGGCCCGGAGGCTGGTCTCAATGCATGGCCTCAAACTAGGGTCAGGCCCAGGCCATAGAACAACTCTGTTGATGTCATCTTCTTCCTTCTTTTCTTTTTCAACTCATGCCATCTGCTGGGGTTGCAGCAGAGTTAATTAACTCCGGCCTATACACCCCAGCAGATGATGATGCACTGTGAGACTGGAAGATTGGGCATCCAGATGGCAGGTGACAAATAATGTGGACAAGTGCAAGTTGATGTATATAGGGAAAAATAACTCATACTGTAGTTACACAATGTTAGGTTCCAAATTAGGAATTACCACCCAGAAAAAACATTTGGGCGTCATAGTTGATATTACATTGAAATCGTCAGCACAGTTGTTGTGGCAGTCAAAAAGCAAAGAGGATGTTGGGAATTATTAGGAAGGGAATGGCAAATAAAATGGAGGATGTCATAATGCCTCTGTATCACTCCATTGTGAGACTGCACCTTGAAGATATAGTTGCTCTGGAGAAAGTATAAAGATGGTCGACTAATATGATTAAGGACATGGAACAGCTCCCCTATGAAGAAAGGCTTAAGAGGTTGGAGAAGAGATGACTGAGGGGGGTATATGATAGAGGTCTACAAAATCATGAAAGGTTGTTATCTTTTATTCTAATAACTCAGTTTACTTTTAGTATTTGGTACATTTTATATATAATTTGGTACAATTTATATATAATATTAATTGTAAGAAAGGTTTATGTATCTACATGTAGATTAATTATGGTACATGTATTTAAGAGCCAAGAGAAATGAAATACATCAAATAGATTTTTATGATACCATATTTTGTAACCGGATTTTAAATTGTTGGCACTTTTATAATTTTTTTATCCATTTTAGATATGTAATGCTATTTTATGTGCCTTGATATAAACCGTTGTGATGGTAAATAACTTAATATCGGTATTGAAAAATGACTAAATAAATAAATAAATAAATTGAATGGGTAAATGTGAATCGGTTTGTTATGTTTGCTGGTTTGCAGGCTGCCCTCGTGAGCCGGATCACTTACCTGGTGCCACCAGCCCCGCAAACATCAGCAGCTCCCATGCAACCTGTATACCGCTGCCATTGACCGCTGAGGCCTTCTCCCTAGTACACTCATCTATGAAGACCCCACATCAGGAATAGTTCTCCCCAGTGCACTCAGATGACATCACATGACCATGTATTTAAACCCCAGCTGTGCAACACAGCATCACCTCAGCAACGGATCGACTGCCTCCAGAAGAGTGTGTTACTGCATTCCTGCCTTCATCTCTTTAGCCTTGCCCAGCCTGCCCTCATCTTAGCAGGGTGTGTTGACCAAAGTTTCCAGGAGAGGTTTTAAGAGAATTAAGCTTGGCTGCCTATCATCCTCACCCTAGTTCCAACATCCACCTTCTCCACCTACATCTCATCTCCTGAGGTTAAGCCCCCAGAAGAACCCATGCAACTAGGTAGCAGCCATCTGCCTCCTGAGGAGAAGTTGCACAGAAGGCAGATGGGCCTGTGCATGTGTTGGCAGAACACGGGCACATTGTAGCCAACTGCCCTGCCTAGGGTTGAAAGGGGAGGTAACCCTAGGCTGGACATCCTCTGCTCCCCAAATCATCAATCCTGTGTCTATCACCGTGGGTCAAACCCACTTATTCTCAGAAGTATTCTTGGACTTCGGGGCAGGAGGAATCTTTATCGACCAAGCTCTGGTTCTTTGTCATAGTATACCCACTGTTCCCCTGAGTCAACATCTCACAATCTCCTTGGTCTTTGAAGACCCCCCTTCCTGGTACAGCTCACAGAGAGGATAATTCCCCTGACTCTCCACATGGGTCTTCTGCACTCTGAGACCATTACGTTCTATGCCATTCCATAAGCAGTCAACTCCTGGAAACAGGAGTGGTACCGTGGGATTGGAGAAGAGCGGTGGTGGTCCCGCTTCACAAGAGTGGTAGCAGAGAAGAAGCCGGAAACTACAGAACCGGTGGTGGGAAAATTAATGGAGACTCTGTTGAAGGAAAGGATAGTAAACTATCTATAATCTGGTGTGTTGCTAGACTTGAGGCAGCATGGATTCACCAGGGGAAGGTTCTGTCAGACAAATCTGATTGATTTGTTTGATTGAGTTGACTGATAGGAGACAGAGTGTAATGGTAAATGGAACCTACTCTGAAGAGAAAACATTGTTAAGTGGAGTACTACAGGGTTCAATTTTGGGACCAGTTCTGTTCAATATCTTTATGAGTAGTAATGTAGAAGGGTTAGAATGTAAAATTTGTCTATTTGTGGATGATACTAAGATCTGCAATAGAGTGGATATGCCTGAAGGAGTAGAGAGAATGAAAAGGGATTTAAGAAAGCTGGAAGAGTGGTCGAAGCTGGTCTGGTATATCTGAGGTATGGTGATGGGGGGATGAAAGTCAAAAGTGTACAGAACAAGAGAGGGATCTTGGGGTAGTAGTGTCTGGAGATCTGAAGATGGTGAAGCAATGTGACAAGGTGATAGCTAAAGCCAGAAGAATGCTGGGCAGCATAGAAAGAGAAATAACTAGTAAGAAAAAGGAGGTGATAATGCCCTTGTACAGGTCCTTCGTGAGGCCTCACTAGGAGTACTGTGTTCAATTCTGGAGTCCATATCTCAACAGGAATAAAGAAAGGATGAAGGCGGTCCAGAGAAGAGCGACCAAAATGGTGTGTGGTCTGCAAGAGTTGAGAGGCTGAAGAATCTGAAGAATTTGTAAGTCAGTCAATGTAGATGTGATATGATTAATATGCTTTAAGCCTGATAGCAGACGTACGGCCAAATTTAACAGCAATTGTAATGGTCATAAAGAAGTATTAGGGGTACCTAAATATAGGCTATTACAGTAGTCAAGGATGGGGAAAATAGATGCTTGTACGACTGTATGGAATTCAGAGAAGTGAAGTAGCTAAGACTGGTAAGGACACGAAGCCTATAAAATCCTTGAGAAATAACATGTTTTATTTGGGGACGAAATGAAAGAGTGTTATTTATTTATTTATTTATTTCGTGCTTTTTTTTTTATACCGGCATTCATGATACAATCATATCATGTCAGTTTACAAAGAACCGGGGTACAATAACCTTAAACTTTAACATAGCGAAGAGAGGCAAAAGTTACAATGAAACAGGGGTAATGGAACTGAGGGAAGACGAAGACAAAGCAGAAAGTAACTCAGTGACAATAACAAGTATTTACAGTGTGCTGAATGTTCAGTAATGATAGCTATGGAGGATCAGTGAATTTAGGGAAAGGCTTGTTTAAATAACCAAGTCTTAAGTCTTATAGATTACACCGACTTTTGATATGATTCTTTATTGGAAAAGAAAGATTGTTCAGGGTGATGGTATTTTCATTGAAGGAGGATTATGGATTATGTATTACTAAGATTTCTGTTTTAAACATGTTTAATGAGAGTTAGTGAGAGTGTAAATTTCACCAGTGACATCTGGACAGCTACAAACACTGTGCACTCTTTTCTCTCTCTGATAGTCACATCCTGCTTCAACTTTCCATATCATTAACACCACCACAGGGGCCTGACACATCCTTCTTCAGCCTGACATACCTCCAACACCACCACAGGGGCCTGACACATCCTTCTTCAGCCTGACATACCTCCAACACCACCACAGGGTCCTGACATATCCTGCTTAAGCCGATGTCCCTAACATCATCACAGGGGCCAGCCACATCTTGCATCAGCTTGCCATGCTCCAACCACCACCACCACAGGGGCATGACACAATGACAGAATGCATGTTTCAGAGAGAGAGAGAGAGAGAGAGTTTGTGTGGGTGTCTTTCTCCTTGACACATAAAGAAACCCATACACACACTATCACTATGACATACCAATACACTGTGAGCAAAATTGTGTGTATGAGCGTCTTTGTGTCTGAGAGACTATGTGTGTGTCTGACACTAGCTGGCAGTGTGGTTGTCACATTGCTTGGCAATTACTTCAGCCTAACATGCTCCAAACATCACACTGTGTCCTGACACATCCTGTTTCTGCCTACCATACCTCCAACACCACCATAGGGGCCTGACATATCTTGCTTCAATCTGCTATGCTCCAAACACAACCACTAGGGCTTGACATATCCTGCTTCAGCCTGCCATAACCCGCAACACCACCACTGGGGATTGTCACATCTTGCTTCATCCTGCCTTGTTCCAAACACCATTCCGGGGCCTGTCACATCCTACTTCAGCCTGCCATTCCACCAGGGACAGACTGCAGGAAAATATCAGCCCGGGGGATTTTTTTCAAAACTGACCCACAAGGTATCTGTCTGATACCCTTGTGCATTTTCCCTGTAGCATGTGTTTCACCAGTTCCCAAAAGCATGCCAAACTGACCCTTCATAAGTATATCATGTGACCTGGAACCTGAGAGAACTGAACTAAAAAATCTCTAACATAATGTCACATTTTCCCTAAATTACTAAATAGTAGAGATGTGAATCAGAACCGGAATTTGATCGGTTCTGGTTCCGATTCAAAATCTTAAAATTTTTATCGTCCGGCTCGATTTTTTTTTTGTTATTGGCTGCGCCCGATCCGATAACAAAAAAACCCTCCCCCACCCTCCCGAACCCCCAAAAACCGTTTTAAAATTACCTGGTGGTCCAGTGGGGGCGTGAGGAGCGATCTCCCGCTCTCGGGCCATCGGCTGCGTTAATAAAAATGGCGCCGATGGCCCTTTGCCCTTACCATGTGACAGGGAATCCATGCCATTGGCCGGCCCCTGTCACATGGTAGGAGCACTGGATGGCTGGCGCCATCTTTAATTGCTGCCTGACCTGACCTCCACCTGGAACTTTGACTACTCTCGTCTGCCACCTGGAACCTGACCTCCTGCTTGACCTGACTGTGCCCGGACTGACCTTTGTTACCGACCATGCCTGGCTGACCATTCTGCGCCAAGACTTTGGCCTTACTTCTCGCTATAGACTCGGACACTTTCTTCTGGCCTCCTGCGACCTCTGGACTTCCTTGTCTAAATACCGACCGCTCACCCTTGTTCGTGGTGAGCACTCCCTTGAACTTTCTCTCTAGGAGACCCTGCAAGGCCCACCTAAGACCAGGCGGCCCGGGTAACCAAGGGCTCAACCTGAGGGAACCCCGGGTTGCTATTGGTGAAGCTCCAGCTAGCCTCTGTCTCCTCCTGTGCTCCGCCTCCTGGTGGCAGGTGCTCTCCGGGTCCAACCGGAGGGCCGTACTTATCCTGCACCAGACCAAGGGTCCACTCCTAGCACAACATGTTGCCAAGGCCATGGACTCAGCGGAGTCTCCCACCTTGCAGGCCATCCCTGGCCTAGCAGCTCACATCTGAGAACAACAGCGAACCCTAGAAGCATTAACTTAGTCTGTGGAGAGACTATGGTTGCAACTTGAAGAGTCTCTTAAGGCCAACTCGAGAGGCTGGGTCCAACCAGCACCTTGTGGTCATCTGTGGCCCTTCCTGCTCCACCCCACTTCAATGGAGATCCGTGCCTCTGTCGAGGTTTCCTCAACCAATGTTTTATGCAATTCACATTACAACCTGAGCTGTTTCCAAGTGAAAATACCAAGATCACGTTCATCCTCTCACGCCTTGAGGGGAAGACCTTGGCATGGACTTCCCCACTTTGGGAACGTTCAGATGACATCCTCTGTCATCTCTCCAACTTCATCTCCGTGTTCAAGTGGACCTTCCAGGACTCCGGCCAATAGGCGGTTGCCGGTCACCAGCTCCTTCATCTCCGTCAAGGTTCACATTCGCTCACTGAATTCACGGTAGAATTCAGGACATTAGCCACAGAACTGGGAAGGCAAGAGGACTGCTTACTGGCAATCTATCTGGATGGCACCTCCTACCCTCAAGGATGAGCTGGCTGCCTGTGAGATTCCCACATCTCTAGATGATATCATCTCCTTGGTTGGCAAGATCAATCATCGCCTATATCAGCGACATCAGGAGGTAAGAGCCTCTCAGCCCTCTTCTGTATGTCCAGCTTGTGCTACCAGTCCCCAACTCCTCCTCCTTCAACAGAGGAGCCAATGCAGATTAACCGTAGACGCTTGCCCTCTGAAGAACACCTTCAACGTAAGAAGGAGGGCCTTTGCTTGTACTGTGGCAACTCCAGACATTTCTTACAAGCCTGTCCTGTTCATCCGGGAAACTGCAGAACCTGAACCCGGCGGGGGTCCCGAGCATGGGTGCCACTGTTACTGGCCCCCAATTACTACTCCCTGTGTCTCTCTCCTGAGAGTCATGATCCTTCTCCACCACAGCCCTTGTGGACTCCGGGGCAAGTGGCAATTTCATCTTGGACGATATCGTCACACTCCTCCAAATCCCACTCCAGCCTTTGGACATTCCTCTCAGGATTGCATCCATCCAGGGAGAGCACCTTCTTGGACGCATCACTCATCACACCATAGTCTTCCGCCTCTCCGTGGGAACCCTCCATGAAGAAGAGATCTCACTATATGTCCTGAAGCGTTCCACGCACCCAGTAATCCTCAGACTTCCATGGCTCCAGGTGCATGGTCCGCAATTTGACTGGCAATCCCTACAGCTAATCCAGTGTGGACCCCAGAGCCAACACCGCTGCTTATGTCAAGTATCTCCAGCAGTCACCGCGTTGAACTCTGTGACCCTAACTGGGTTGCCTGCTCTGTAGACAGACTTCCAAGATGTATTCTCTAAACATAATGCTGACATCCTACCTCCACTCCGGAGGTTTAATTGCCCCATTGAGCTCCTACCAGGTACCATGCCTCCCAAAGGCAGGACCTACCCGCTCTTGCTACCTGAGACTAAGGCAATGTCTGAGTATATTAAAGAGAATCTAGACAAGGGATTCATAAGACCCTCTCTTTCCGGCAGGAGCCGGTTTCTTCTTTGTAAAGAAGAAAGATGGTAGTCTATGCCCTTGCATCAACTACCGTGGGCTAAACGCTGTAACCCACAAGAATCGTTATCCTCTGCCATTCATCAGCGAACTTTTTGATCACCTCCAAGGAGCTCAGATCTTTACAAACAGCTCGATACAGTAAAGTTCAGTTGAAGATTTCTCGTCTGTAACGAGCTCGCTGCGCACAATTCGGACGCGTAAGGCAAACCAGCGATACAGTCTCCAGTTTTGCGCGTCGGTAGCGCTTCTTAAAATAGACGCGTAACCCTTCCCGCACCCGGCATGTAAATGAACGAATTAGCTGTATAATGAAGGAATTAGCTATTCCCCTCCGATACCGTAACGGGCACTCAGGTTCTCTCATTAGTAACGCACTGTTTTGCCGTGGCCGTAACGTGTTAGTTTACCGCCTCCCCCTAGTAGGAGTTAGGACTGTGAGTCTAGTAACAAATCCATCGACACCGCTTAAGATACTCAAAAACAATAAAACACAATTAAAAAAAAAAGCCATACAGAGATGATCGAGAAAATGTAATGATGTGGGACACATAAAACCTGTCAGAAGAAAAAATAAAAATTTTTAAATACCTGTCGGAGGGCCGCATGCCTTCAGCCGGCTCCTCCGCCTGGATGAATGAATGAATGTGCGCCTGTGCGACCCCTGCGATTCGGCGCTCAAGGCGTGACGTCACGGCATGTGACTGCCTTCAGCGCCGAATCGCAGGGGTCGCACAGGCGCGCATTCATTCATTCATCCAGGCGGAGGAGCCGGCTGCTTTCGCCACCGGCTCCTCCGCCTGGATGAATGAATGCGCGCCTGTGCAACCCCTGCGATTCGGCGCTCATGGCGTGACGTCACGGCATCCGGCAGCCCCCACCGGCAGTGAATGAATGCGCGCCTGTGCGGACCCGGCCTAGATTTAACACGCGACCACCCGCCGCCCGCCGGCCGTCTCGAACTAACGCGTGTCCCCCCGCCGCCGCCTGGAACAGGCGCCCACCCGCCCGCGGCCTAGATTTAACACGCGACCACCCGGCTCTCGCCGCCGCCGGCCGCCTGGACCCACGCGGCCATCTGAAACTAACGCGCGTCCACCCGCCGCCCAGAACAGGCACCCACCCTCCCGCGGCCTAGATTTAACACGCGACCACCGGCCCCCCGGATCCCGCCGGCCGCCTGGACCCACGCGGCCCTCCGACAGGTATTTAAAAATTTTGATTTTTACACTTCCTGGTACCTGTCATTTCAAATGTCATTTGAAATGACAGGTACCAGCGCACCCAGGTTACTGTATAGGCGCTGTATTAAGCGCCTATACAGTAAAATGGGTTACGCGGGCATAACCCTTCCCTACCGCTTTAAAGCCGCGGCATGCATTTGCATGCGATTAGAGGAGAGTATCGGGGAGTTAGTGAAGAGAACTGTGCGTGCGGGGAGGAAGGGTGCGCCTGACACTACCTCACTGTTTCTACCTCGACCTTACTGTATCGACCTGAAAGTTAGATCTCCAAGGGGCATACAATCTCGTCAGGATCCAGCCACAGGACATTTGGAAGACCACTTTCAATACCAGGGATTGCCACTACAAGTATGTAGTGATGACCTTCAGACTTTGTAATGCCCCTGTGGTCTTTCAATGCTTGATGAATGAGATCTTCCGGGACCTACTATACTCATATGTCGTTGTATATCTAGACGATATACTGATCTTTTCCAAGGATCTAAAAACCCATCGTTCTCATGTTCAGACAGTCCTTCAATGTCTCAGGGTCAACTGTCTTTATGCGAAACTAGAAAAGTGTATCTTTGAACAGACATCTTCCATTTCTGGGGTATATCATTTCCAATCGTGGTTTTACTATAGACCCTGAAAAGCTCCAAGGAATCTGAGACTGGCCTCAACCTGTAGGGTTCTGCGCCCTACAAAGGTTCTTTGGCTTCACAAACTATTACAGGAACCTCATTGCCAATTACTCCACATTAGCTGCTCCACTCACTGCCATGACCAGGAAAGGCAGTAACCACAAGGAATGGAGTCCCAAGGCTCAAGCCGCCTTCCAAGCCTTGAAAGAGGTCTTCTGCTCTGGACTTTGTCTTCATCACCTGGATCCTAACCGCCCCTTCATCGTCGAAGTCGATGCCTCCACCATTGGGGCAGGGGCAGTCCTAAGCCAGTATTCCTCCAAAGGAGTCCTAGTACCCTGCTCCTTCTATTCGCACAAGTTTTCCCCTGCAGAGCAAAATTATATGAACGGGGATTATCAGCTCCTAGCAGTAAAGTTAGCACTCCAAGAATGGTGTCCTTGGTTAGAAGGAGCACAGCATAAATTTACCATCTTTATGGATCACAAAAATCTTGAACACTTGAAGGAAGCCCAATTGTTGAACCCCAGACAGGTCCGCTGGGCATTGTTCTTTGAACGCTTTCATTTCAAACTTTGTTACCGTCCTGCAGCCAAGAACACTCAAGCAGATGCCCTCTCCCGCTCTCTTAAACCAGAGGATATGCCTGACACCCCCAGGCATATCATCAACCCAGCTTGCATAACCCTCGCAGTCACCAATACTGTGCCAGCGGGGAAGACGGTTGTTCCATGCCGCCTCCACGAATGCGTCCTTCACTGGGCCCATGACTCGAAGTTGGACGGCCATCCTGGCCGGGCTCGGACCCTTGAAATGCTAAGGAGATACTATTGGTGACCTAACATGGTCAAGGACTCCCGCAACTATGTGGAGTCCTGTCCTATATGTGCACAACAGAAGCCTCCGACGGGTCATCCATAGAGATGTGCATCATTTTTTGTGTTCATGTTGTTCTTCGTTTTTCGGCCGCCATGGAAAATGTCGTTTTTTTTCGGTTTGGGTCTTTTTTTCGCGAAAAATCAATTTTTAGTTGGTGCACACTAACTCCCCATTAGTGCATGCTAACTCCCATTAGTGTGCGTCAACTCCCCGTTAGTGCGCACTAACAAAAACCATTAGAATTTGTTACTTTTTGTTATTTTTTGTTAGTGCGCACTAACGGGGAGCTGGCGCGCACTAACAGGGAGTTAGCACGCACTGACTCCCGTTAGTGCACACTAATCAGAAAAACAAATTTTTGCAAAAAAACGGGAAAATCCCGATCTTTTTCGGGCTCCCTGAAATATGCCGAATTGGACAATTTCATTGAAATTTTCCAATTCGGCAAAAATGAATGCATATCTCTAGTCATCCATGGGGACTCCAACCTCTCCCGGTGCCAACAGAACCCTGTTCGATCATCTCCACTGACTTCATCACAGTCATCTGGGTCATCATTGACCGATTTTCAAAAATGGGTCACTTCATTCCACTCCAGAAACTTCCCTCAGCTCCTAAACTGGCTAAACTCTTCCTCAAACACGTCTTATGCCTATACGGGCTAACCAAAGAGATCATCTCGGACTGAGGTCCGCAGTTTGCCGCCAAATATTGGAAATCCTTGTGCAAGAAATTCAAGATTACTCTGAGTCTGACTTCCGCTTATCATCACCAGGTGAACGGCCAAGCAGAAAGAACAAGCAGGTCCTTAAAAACCTTCCTATGTTCTTACGTTAATAACCAGCAGGACGACTTTTCTGACCTGTTACCCTGGGCTGAGTTATCCCACAATACTCCTGTCACCTCCACCACTTATTTGGTATTTGGCCGCCAACCATGTCTGCCTTTACCAGTCCCACTCTCAGTGCCTTCACCTGCGACTCAGTTGACATCTCAGATAAGACGGTTATGGAACCAAGTCAAGGAAAGGCTGGGCTGGCCACTGAGCGAGCTAAGCGCTCTACTGATGCTCTTCATCGCACCGCACCCTTGTTCCAACCAGGCCAAAAAGTCTGGTTAAGCACTAAGCACATCAGGCTGAGACTTCCCTCTCAACGACTCGCCCCCAGGTTTATTGGACTGTTCCCTATCATTCGACGCATTGGTGCTGTGACCTATCAGCTATGACTTCCGGAATCCATGGGCATCCACAACCCCTTCCATGTCTCCCTGCTATAGCCATTGGTGTTATCATGGCCTTCTCAAAGATCCCCTGTTCCCTCTCAACTTGAGGCTGAACCAGAAGACGTCCATTGACTCAAAGGCCATTGGAAGTACCTCCTGTCATAGGAGGGCTTCGGACCGGAGGAGAACTCCTGAGAGCCCTCCCACCACATCTACAAAAAACCTCTCTCCGAGTTCCATCGGGCTCACCTTGAAAAAGCCCAAGCCAGTAAGGGGGAGGCCTATAAGGGGGGTTACTGTTGCACTTCCCGGCCATGTTGGCTCCGCAGCTGGGCCTGCTCACCTGGCGCAACCATCTACCAGCTCCTCCCTGACTCCCAGCTTGGCTCGGCCGCAGCTCCGACGAGCATCCCCGGACTCTTCGCAGCCTACTCACAGCTCTCCTTGCGCCAGGGCTCAGCGTCCTCCTCGGCGTCGGCCCTGGAGCGCACATGTGGAACTCTTGCTTATTTAAAGACCCTAGCACGGGAAACCCCGAGCAGCGCCCGATCCTGACGTCACATAGGCTTGATATATATACACCAGCCCGGCCCCTAGCTCGGGGCCTTGGCAATCGGGTCATACACTCCAGTGTCTCTAGTTTGCCTTCCTGCGTTCGTGTCTTGCTCCTGTGTCTCCTGTTCCAGTGTCAATGTGCCAGCATCTCCCGTTCCAGCGTCTCCTGTGTCTCCCATTCAAGCGTCTTCTGTGTCTCCAATTCCAGCCTGTGCCTCTTGTTTCAGCATCTCCTGCTCCTTCGTCTTTCCATCCCTGGTAGTACCCTTCAGACTGATCTCACGGTACTGACCTTTGCCTGTTCTTGACTACTCTATGATTGCTGCCTGCCCTGACCTCTGCCTGGAGTCTCAGAGTTAGCCTCAGGACAACAGCACAAGTGAAACATCACTATCAGGACATCAATCGATGCCTTTTGGGAGAGACTTAGCAATCACCTGCCTCTATTGTGACACCTGTCTTGCAGACTAAAGGACCCATCTGAGACCATATAGGATACAGACCACATGCTGTGAAAAGTGCACATGATTAGCAATCACTGTGAATGGGGTCAATGGCCCTTTATTTCTATTTGTAGCACCATTGTGATTTAAATGTTAAAGTGTAGAACAATGTTACAAAAATTTGTATTCTTTGTTAATCTTTCACTTGGAAAGCAGGCCACATTATTTCCTATGTGCCTGCTAAAGTCAATGGGGTCAACTTTCAAAAACTACTCAATGCTTCACTTAGATAGCCCCATAATATCTGTTAGTGCTCAGGAGCGGATTCTGGGTAAAGATCGGCCCAGGGATTATTCCCAGAACCGGCCCAGAAAATAACCCGTGGTCTGCCGAGCGAGGCTCTGTCGCGGCAGTGCTCGGCAGACCAGGTGACCAGAGCAACCGGCCCACCAGGGGATGCCCGATCCCCCGATAGGCCAATCCACCCCTGTTAGTGCCTAAACAGTTTTCAACTACAGCAACTTCACAACCTGGCAAGATAAGACCATACTCTACCACAGATGAAAGTCAAGCAGTTTAAGTTCTTTCTAATTGGAAAGACAAAGTCAAAAGCTTACCTAGTACCTTTAATCACCGGAGGGGATAATTTAATTATTTATATGTAACCCCCTGGGCACATAGGAAGTAGAGATGGGCCCTGTCTGCTCGCAGTTTTCTCAGTACAGTGATATGGCTGAGGATCACAGAGCTATCACTGGGAGGCTCTTCCAGCTTATGCATATTCACTATGGATAATATCAGTATCTGACTGCCTTGGAGTGTGGAGGAGTGGGTTGATTATCATAGGTGGATGATCCAGGGTTCTCTCTAAGGTTTCCTATCTGGGTAATGCGTGCATGCAGCAGCTTTTGGCCCAGCATAGGGTAGTTCAGGGAACTGAGGATAAAATACAATAACATGAAAGGTCTGGAAGATTAAGCCTAGGGAACTTATCTATTCTCTCCATCTGCTCATGGGCATTAACATAGGAAGTCTGTATAATATTTTGTGCCTGGGGGGGGGGTATTTTACTTGTGAAAAAAGCCCTGAAGTGTGTATTGGGGCTGAAAAAGAAAAAAAGTTCCGTGTGACTAGCGGGAGGGGATCTTTGTAGATTTCATTGGTCTAGAGACCTGTTTTTGGGAGCAGACATTAGCCATTGTTTGCAGTTCTTCCTGTGAGAGGCAGCTACAAACTATCTAAAATTATTTGCTTATATTTATATCTGGGCTAGATATATTTCTTGTCTAATTTTTGTAATATGTTGTGCTTTTGGGGGGAGGGGGTTATTTTACTTGTGAAAAGAAAGTCCTAAAGTGTGTATTGGGGCTGAAAAAGAATAAAAAGTTCCATAAGTTTTACCGGTAGGTCTAGGGGGGAGAGGCTATTTGTAGATTTCATTGGTCTAGAGCAGTGATTCTCAACCTTTTTATTTTCATGACATACCTGACAGATGATGCTCACGTGCATGACACATTCCACACTACATTTAATAGCCTTATTAAAAAAAGAAATCCTGGATATTTTATTGTAGAAAATGAGCAGGAGAAAAACAACATATTCTTTAATTTCAATAACTGCTTATAAAATATCATTAATAATTTTTTTTTTCACAAAAATGTTAATCTTTGCTTACTGCATCAGTGAGAAATCTAAGACTGATGTGCATATGCAGCACAGACAAACTGTCATGCATTTCACTGTCAGCCTCAGAAAGTTCTGACCTCTTCTGGAGTTTATACAAAGAAGAGATAGGAAATTTCCCCTTTCAACTCACCATACAAAAAATATATTCAAATTCTGATACCCCCTCAGTAATCTCTTCCCTGCCAGCCACTTTGTGAAATAACATGAAAACCTACTAAAAAGACATTTAGAAATTATACAGCATACCAGCCATACCATAAGAGAACTAACACCCAGGATGTGAAAGGCAACAACTTTACTTATGAAAAAGTAAGACTACAAACATAGAACACAGTACACTTACTATTGGAAAAACAAAGATCCCTACTGCTGTAGATTCCTACACAGAATCTGCATCCTAGTTAGCAGAATCCCTCACCTCTGTCAAACATGCAGAATGCAGACTGACCCTTATTTAATATAGAACAAAAAGACCATAAATTATAAACAAAGATACAGAGAAAAACGGGGAAAAGCAGGAACAGGGAGTGATGATGGGGAATTTTAAATACCAGGCTCCTTACTCTGCACTCTCCACAAGCAGCAAGCACATGTGGCTGTTATAGAAAACATAGGCTTGCTATGTCAAATTTTGGTGACACACCTTCTATCCCTTAGGCTTAGTGACACACCAGTGTGTCCCGTCATACTAGTTGAGAACCACTGGTCTGGAGACCTGTTTTTGGGAGCAGACATTAGCCATTGCTTGCAGTTCTTCCTAAGAGAGGCAGCTACAAGGTATCTGTAAAAAAAAAAAAAAAATTCCTGCAAGTAATCTCAACTGTTTTCTGCAATCATTTCTATGTTTCACTCTACAACACAGTGGTACTTTTCCTGGTTGGAGGTCAACAGGGCAGTCATATGATCAATGAGGTGGAAGGATCTTGGCTTGTTTCTAAGTAAATACATCATGGATAGGCTCAAAGGTGACTGGGTGGTATTGCAAGATCTGATATTGCTACAGTGGTAGGTGAGTAGACCAGACTAAGGCCAAGCAGGAAGGAGCAGGAGCACCAGGATAGAATATCTCCCATTCACCTATCTATGGCAGGTCCATGCTGTTGAAGCCAGGGTAGGCCTAACACCAAAGGATTGACAGTGCTGGAGAATGTGAAAAGAGATCTGCTTGTGATGAAGGAGGCCCACCCTGAGGATTATGGGTTGGGTAACAGCAGTGATCTTCCTTGCCAAGGATTGTCCATAAATTGAAGAGATGAGCAGAAAACGACTTCAAGGATCCAGAGGATTGGCTTACCGGTGAACAAAGGCTTCTTTAATTAATATCCAAGAGGCACCCGAATCAAGGACAAGAACAACTCAAGAACAACTCAATACCAAAGTGGAGGTAGACCGGCAGGATTATCCAGGAAAGGGGATTGTTTCCAGAAGACCCTAGGGTTGCCTCCCCAGCCAGCCCTAGACACTGGAGTTTTCCTAGCTTCAGAGGACAGGTGCTTACAAGATGTACAGAACCAGCACATTAAAGACACAGATTCAGAAGATGTTGCCAGAGCCTCTCATCTTCTGTGAATCAAGATCAGCCTAGTTAGATAGGCTCTTCCCAAATGGGCGTTGGATTGTTGAGGTCCTTATCTTGGGTCAATAGAGGGCACAAGGGAGCAAGACATGGTATGATGTGGGAATGGCTTCATTCCCTGGATATCTCCTGCAACTTGATGTCAATCTGAGAACACAGGGAGATCAGCACATCAAAGGAGCTGGGAATTTCTCACCCTCAAGTTTATCTTTGATTTGGGCAGTCATCCCCTTCCAGAATATGGCTGTCAGGCTCTCTTCATTCCAGGGAAACTCTGCTGCCAGAGTCCGGAATTGGATGGTGCATTGCCCCATGGTCCAGGAACCATGGTGGAGGTGCAAGATGTTGGTTACTGCAGAAAAAGAATGATCTGGTTCTTCAAAACCCCCAGAAATGTACCAGAAAATCATCCAGGTTGTTCAAGATGGAATGGTTTTGTTCTGGTGAGGAGGGAAATAACTAATGCCATCTTAGCCTGATCCAAGGCAAAGCTTGTAGCCTGCAATTCAAAGATAATTTGACACTGGTTTGAGAACCCTCTACAGGTTTTAGGGTTCCCATCGTAGCAGGGTGGTAGAGACAAGTGCATGCCAAATGCTACAGGTGGAGGCTGCTGTTCCAGGAGTGCTAAGGCACTGAGCAATAGCTGGATCATAGTGCATAGAGAGTCCAGGCATTGACAGAAGGTCTTCATGGAGCCCATGAGCTGCTGAACTTCCAATGCCACTCTTTGCAGGAGCTGAATTGTTGGCGACTCAGTGGAGCTCATGGCCTTCCAAATCTGTCACACTAAATGGTGATGAGCTTGTGCCACTGTTAAGTCGCCACTGCCTATTTTGTGCAAGTACAAGATAGGCCTTCTTTCACCAGGAGACAAACTTCTGCCTAATCAACCACATCCCCCTTGGGTTGAGCCCTCAAATTCTGGTGGCTGGCAAGTTTTTCAGGCTAAAAATGAAGCAGGGTCAAGATCCAATCTGAGGTCTGGAAAGGCAGCAGATGAAGTAATCCGAGGCCAGGGCAGGAAGCAAACAAAGCAGAGTCAAGGTCTAATCTGAGGTCTGGAAACTCGTAGTCAAATTGGGCACAGACAAATCAGGTATTGAAGATTGAACCTCTTTTCTACCAACAACACCAGAGGCCCTGCATAAGATATGTTGTCACTCTGAATAAGTTCTGAATTAGATGTACTGCAGAGTTGTTGGAAGGGATCTTCCCTGATTCATTGAAGGGATCTTCCCTGATTCATTGAAGCTTGCATGCGTTTCTCCCTTGCTGAAGAAATTTAACCTGTATCCATACATGAAGGAAAATTATAGACCTGTCTCTAACGTGGCTTTTTAAAGTATACTTCCTGGTTCAGCTGACAACAAACCAAACCAAAAATCGACTTATTTGGATCATCCACATGCACATTACAATTCCATACAAATGCCTAAGATAATGCATATTTCATAATTTCAGTCACACAAACTCAAAGTTACAGTTTGTTTAATTTACCACTAACTGCGTCTATCATAGTGCAGTTCCTCTACTTGTGCTAATCCCAATTGCAATTGTTTGTTATTTATATTAATATCTTTTTAAGTACTCTGTTTTTATCATTGAAACCTGCTTATATGGTTAACACTGTACTAAGCAGGGCAGTGCTTCTCAAATTTGGTCCTCGAGGGCTGCAGACAGATCTGGTTTTCAGGGTAACCAGACTATGCAAATATGCAAATTAGCCTTGTTCTTGCACTCAGACGCATCTGATGAATATTCATTGTTCATTCCCTGAATATCAGACCTGTTTTGGATCCTCTTGGCCCTCGCCGAGCAAGCCTGCTCTAAGAGAATGAGTGGCAGTCCTGCTGAAAGAAAACCCCTTTCTTCTACAACAAATCAATTACCACAGCTACCTGGGCCTACTGTAAACATTTTTACTTTCCTCTGCTTCCAGGCCTCCAACCAAAATAGGAAACCAGTGTCTAAAATTAACTGCAGGCCCTTTCATCTGACAGAAACCTGAAGTTAGGATCTGAAGAAGCAGGGCTCCGAAAACGTTAAGTCCCATTTTTGCTGCAGACTGTTGGAATTTCTGGGCTGAGCGCCCTTAGCCAGAGTGACATGAGTTCTGGTATATGCAGGGAACGGGTTTTATCATGAAGCAAAACTGTTATTTTTAAACAAGGCACATTAGCTGATTTTCTGCATCTCCGATTACATTCAGTTTCTTCTTCTGATTCCACACACATGCATATATGTGTATCTCTCTCTCTCTCTATATATATATATACATACACACATCTCCAAATTGATTCTTACATGATGAGTTGCAATAGCATATATACTTGGCTAAGCATGAAGACGGTAATATTAGACAAACTACCATTTAAACATTTCAGGCTGTAGAACACACTTATGAGAACCTCTGTCTGAATGCTGGAAAGAATCACAACACAGCTTGTAATCTTTAAAAACATTTCTGTCCCAGTTTGTCATGCAGAATACTTCCTGTTGCTTTTATGAGATTGGTTACATGGATGTCTAGAATTCAGAAGAAGATGCAAGTTATACCTTTAGCAGAGGCAGATAAAGGTGTATTGGGACCATTCAAAGTCTTCACAGGGCTCCCAAACTGACTAAGGCCTCAGGGGCACATTAATATGCATTAATATGCAACTGACATGGTTGCAACCCCTTGCTGACTTACAATGTTAAAAAGTGCATTCTGTCCATATCGTCTCGAGTCAAATCTCCAAGTGGGGCACAGCACTGCATGGTAAACTGAGTCACACATTGCAGGTGCTAAAAAATGAGAATTCCTGTCTTTAAGGCATGTCTGTCTTTTTATGTTGACTGGGGGAAGGGAAAAAGGCAGAAGAAGAATGGGGAAAATGAGAGCGAGAGAGAGAGAGAGAGACACACACACACACACACACACAGAAAGAAGCAGATTGGTGTTAACTGCTGCAGTGGGGCATTGGGAAATCTTCCAGAGCAATGGTGTGGTCATTTATTTGGGCCTGGAATAGGATGACACTCCTTGGTATTTTACACTGGTGCTTATTTTTAGCTTTCCTGGAGATACACTATGGAGAGACAATTAAACTGCTACTGCAATACTTAGCTTGGGACCTGTTTAGAATTCAGAGGCAGCCGCGATCTCAAGCTATGTTCCAGCACTGCTGCTGCTCACAGATGCAGTGACTGCAGGTACCGGGTGACTTTGAGGCCAGTCCGCAAGCACAGAATTACCTGAGAGCTGAGGACTGTCAGCTACTTCGCAAAGGAAAATGAACAGGGAAGGGAGTTGGGGTCAGGGTGGAAAAATTAAGTTTCCTGTGCTGTTTTAAGAAGGAAGACAAACCCTATAAGAGACTATTTGAGAGACAGGATAGCAAGAGAAAAGGTAGGCTGGCTAGAGAGAACAATGTGAAGAAAGGCACATGGGGCAGATCAGTTAATCTAGGCCTACATTACTAAAGTACCTTGATGAACTTCAAAATATGGTTGAATTATTTGTTAACTGGGAGAGTCAGAGGGAGCTAAAGCATTTTGAAAAAAATAACATTCAGAATCAGGAGCTAGAACTTAGGTCCCAGGTTGTCTTCTGATCTATAACTCAATACTATAAAATATTAGACCCTGTCCAATTAGGTATGCAAGTGAATTATATAACTACAAAATAGGTAGCAGGTGATTTCCAACACATATCATTTTTCATTGATTAAATAATAATATTGCTCATATGTAACACATTTTTCTAATGTGCTTTACTGACATAAAACACAGCAATAATTATCTAATTACTATTTGTGATCCTTTCATCTGTCTTTGGACAATATCGGGCCGATACCGAAGTGCACTGTTAGCCCGTGTTTGGACGCGCGTTTTCAATGCGCTAGCTTTACCCCTTATGCAGTAAGGGATAAAAGCGCTTCGAAAACGCCCGTCCAACCCCCCCAAAACTAATAGCGCCCGCAACATGCAAATGCATGTTGATGGCCATATTAGTTATTCCCGCGCGATCCAGAAAGCAAAATGTGCAGCAAAGCCACACATTTTACTTTCAAAAATTAACACCTGCCCAAAGGCTGGTGATAATTTCTGCCGCTATCACATGGCTGGCCCCTATCACATGGCTGGCCCCTATCACATGGTAGGAGCAATGGATGGCCCACGCCATTTTTTAAGATGGCGCCGGCCGTCCATTGCTCCTACCATTGACAGGGGCTGGCCAATGGCACTGATAGCCCCTGTCACATGGTAAGGACAAAGGGCCACCGGTGCGATTTTGTTTACTGGCAGCTGACAGCCTGAGAGCAGGAGATCGCTCCCAGGACCCCCGCTGAATCACCAGGCACTTTAGGAAAGTTTTTGGAGGGTCAGGAGGGTGGGGGATTCTAAATAATTAGATTTAAAGGGTCGGGGTGGGTTTTTTTTTTCGGCAAGGACAGCTGGAAAAAAAAACTGTCCAGACCACGGGAAACGGAATTTCCCGTGGGTCCACGATACTGAAACTGGAAACGATTCTGGCACCCGATTCACATCTCTAGTGATTTACCAGCCTATATGCTAAAGGGGACTCGGGGACTCCAGAGAATATAAGAGATTATTTGGGCTTTTTGCACTTGCCTATAACATGGGTAACCAGGACATTCACCTTTCACTGCATCCCCTTTTCACAATGATTAACACACACATAAGCAAATATACTAACACTGAGTGGAATCAAAATAGGCCGCGGCTTCATTAACAGCACATAACTGACAACCCAAGCCAACTATACACCAAAATGTCCATCCCCTGGAGATCATCCATTACCACCCAGCAAGATGAATACACCCAGGCCTGCAGGCTATTGGCAGTTATCACCACCAACTCACATGACCCCTGCCTCAGCCCAGCAAGGAACAACTGCACCCAATTGTTCCATCCCCAAAAATTCTGAACATAACCATCCGATCAAGTCAGGAAACCAGTCAGCATAGCACTGAAACTCTAAACCAGCTCGAAACCCCCAAGGATGCAGCTATGATTCCTGACTCAGTAAACCTTCCAAGGCCTCCTGAAATGAATTACGAAACATATCCATCCCAATAAAGGATAAATGAACACCATCATCCCGAAAAAGACCACTACCCAAATCCCAGGACCATTCATGTCTAATGTGACACCCATCCAACAAACCCAACTATGAACCAATCTGCTGATTGGCCTTTGCTCCACTGCATTGTGAAATTACCCTTTCCATCTCAGAAGGTCTTAGATTAATGTCTGACCAGCAGACAATATGGAAATCAACGTTGTCCTGCAGAAGGCAAACAATATAGAAATCAACATTAAGTCCTTTCTGACCAAGCTAATGAACCTGTGACTGGATATCTTAACCCAGTCATTTCAACCCAAATGAATTATCAGCACTCTAGGTTGACCAAACCATTGCAACCCAGCCTGCAAACTTGGAATCAGTTCATCTCACAGCATCCCCCATCATCCCAACCAATAGACGGACACACCATGCTTCACCAGTGTTGTTATTACGAGTGTTTTAGTGGATCCTTGGGTGCTGTGGAGATGACCACGCCCATGGTGAGGAGCCCCGTGAGGAGCCACAGCACTGGGCTAGACTCTATACACAAAACACCAGACTTGAACTATTTTATTATACAGCTTGAAGATAGCCACCAGGTGGCAGTGGTGAGTTGTAGTCTCAGGTCCCTTGGCAGAGGGAGCCCTTCTCTCCTAGGTGACATCAGGAGGTTCCGCAGCAAGGAGTTACTGTGGATGAGACAGATGAGATATTAGAGTACTCTCTCAGTGTTAGTTGTTATGGATGCGATCCCACCAGATAGTTGTCGTAGGTACAGGCACTGAGGCAGAGAGAGCAGGCCCTTGAGGAGTGAGTACCTGTTCCCTGAATGGCACCTGAAAATAGAACAGAGGGCCCCCGAGGAGCGGGTACCCAAGTTAGTGCAAAACCCTGAAGGGCAGAAGGAGAGCTTCCTGCAGGCAGCAGGGAAGCGGCAGAGTAGCACAGACAGGAACAGTTCGTGAGACTACTCGAGCCTTTGCCAACTCAATGAGCTAGCAATCTTGAGAAGTAGATATACCCGGATTGGCGTGATGTCAGATGAGGGAATGCCCTCGAGGTTCGCACCACTGGGCGTACTTAGACGTGGGTTGCACGTGAGTGCGCACCCTAGCAGGTACCTGGGAGGAGCAATGGCGTACGGCTGCACCATACCCATTCCGGGGATGCTAGAGAAGTCGGCTTGACAACGCTGTGGTAGCCATCTTGCCCAGGTAAGCGGGAGTAGCCGAGATAGGGGTGCAACAAGTGGGACAAAGCTGTCAAAGACCGACGGATGCAACAACCAGGTCCAAGTGCACCCCATAAGGATGCCCACAAGCATGCCTGTAGGGCCAGGCAATATAAGAGTGTCCAACAATTCGTGCATTCTGCCCCCAACATGCAGAATCTGCAAAGAAAAAATAATTAGTCAATCATGGATAAAATAATTATGTGAACATACCCCTCAAAAGCATGCAACGTCCAGTATCCAATCCGCTGAATCACACCACCAGAAAGATCTGACAAACCAACGAAGTTGCCATCTCACTCCAAAATGAGTGAGTACAAAACCTGCTCGCATCCAAACCAATAGCTGACAAACCCGCGCGCAAAACCACCTCAAACTGGTACTTTGTCAAAGGATGAAGATTAAATTGCACTAAAAACTGAGTCCCACCCACTGGATGAATTCGACTATAAGCCTTGGCATTAGCAAACAGCTCACAATACCACTGAAGCTTCTTTACCCTCCTGATCAGTTTTAGACCTCAGAATATGTAAAATAATAAAATCATTACCAAACTTCACATGCTGTGCCTGCAAACCTGTCCACTCAGGACCTGTACTAGCTCTGGCCACCAACTCACTAATCTGGAAGGCCCCGAAAAAAGCAAGCACATAAGCTAAACAGAACAAGTGACATTTAAAACTGGACACACCATTTGCAGTCAAAACATTCCACAACGTCAATAGGATTTCATGTGTAATGGGTAACTTCTAGTCCAACACTTTCTCAGAACCCCTAGATGATGAAACGCCTCATAGGAAAACCCTACCTGTGGGCCCACATGAAAAAAGAAAACCCCAGCATCTGATTTGAAACAGCTGCCCTAGAAAAGCCCTCCCTCTTGGCTTTTCAATAATACTGCAGCAAAAACACATCCCAAAGAAGCAAGAAAAGACACAAACTTGCCAGCTCCTTTCAGATAGCCCCCCACATAGAAGGAGCTAAGAATGCTCGCAGCAGCTTCCATGCCTCCAGGAACCAAACTTCCATAGGAAAGGAGGCACCGTGGTCCCAAACTGATCCACCTTTGGAGCAAGCTTCTGATATTGTGCCCACCTGCAATGAGAAAGAGGAAGAGAATCAGCCAAGGTTAGACACTCAGTACATGTTGAGCCTACGCAATCACATTCAGCATCATGAAACAAAGGACAAACTCACGCAAAAAACTAGAAACCATCAAAAACCTTGTGGACCTTTTATCGATAACTTCAACCACTCCAAGGTTATCACAACAGAAAACTACTTTCTTATTTTGCAACCAAGAACCCCACAAATGCAACACCACCACAAACGGAAACAATTCAAAAAAGATAATGGTTTTTGTAGTGCCAGCTTGTTTCCAGTCCTCGGGCCATGACTCTGCACACCAGGGACCCTGACAATAAATCCCAGAACCGACGGCACCAGCCGCATCAGTATATAATTCCAAATCATGACTGGACAGAGCATTCAACTGCCAAAATGATGTCCCATTGAACTCCAGAAAAACCAATCCCAGACAACCAAATCTTCCTGTAACCTGTGAGTGACTCGAATATGATGATTACTCTTCTTTACACCTGACATCGCCACCAAAACTTTCGCAGGAAGACTCTACCTATAGGAATGACCCAACAGACAAAATTCAAACTACCAAGCAAAGGCTGCATTTTCTGCAATGTCATCTTTTACAGAGAAGTGCCCCCCCCCCCCCTCCCCATGCAACAAGTTCCCTTATTTTTAGCACTTTATCCATAGGCAAGTGAGAAACCAATTCCACAGAATCCAATTCTCTTCCCCTCGGCAATGGGTATGCCAAAAACTGAAGAAGCCTCCCTTAAACACTGCAGTTACCGTTGAAGGGCGAGGCCTTTCGAACCGAAGAGACTTGCTAGAAGACTTTACCCTGGAAGCACGCGACCCCCCCAGGAGGAGCCCGTAGGGGTCCGGCCGCTGGGACTTAGGCGACTTCTCTGAAGACTGTAAGAGGTCTGGATGCAGGCGCCTCCTGCAGGTCATGGGTTCCAGACGGCTGGCGCCTCCAGCAGGTTGTGACAGTCTGAGAATGGCATCGAAGAAGAGTCCAAAGCCAGTCCAAAGTTCAATGTACCAGCGGGGTCCGAATCCAGTCCAGGGTCGAAGCAGGAGAAGGGTCCGAAGCCATACCGGGGTCGAGACAGGAGAAGGGTCCAAATCCCTACCAAGGTCAAGCCAGAGAAGAGTCCAGAGCCTTACCAGGATCAAGCCAGGAGAAGACACGTCCACCAGTCTAAAGTCAGCAGCCAAGAATCAATCCACGGAGCAGGGGAGAAGAGCGGGACGAAGAAGCAAGAACTAGGAGCCAGGAACACACTCAAGGCAGGAACCTTAATACCAAGGCAAGGACTGAATGCTCAGCCCTTGCCTTAAGTACAGGAAGCAGGAGGAGGAGCTACAGGGGGAGCCATGACACTTCCTGTCATGGCCCCTTTAAGAATCTCCTACAGCTGCGCGCGCGGCCCTAAGAGGCACAGGGGGAGGAGCCAGATCACCGCGGAGTCACGCTGCCGGCTCAGCAATGGTGGCGGCCAAGGAAGAGACAGGAAGGGCTGCCCGTCCCCGCAGACACCCTCAGCCAAACCCCGGTGAACCGGGTGAGTCAATCTTGCTGCCCCTGGTCCTGCCTTCGTCGCGGCCGCCCGCGGCCGGCGGCCATCACACCCGGTCCCAGTCGCGGTCTGCCGCAGCCGACACTACTAACAGTAACTGAAGCTCGGAGTGTATAATATCCCGTACATTTTTTACACAATAAAGGCAAAACATATAGGGCTCTTAAAATCCTTATGCCATGATAACATGGACCAATGTTGTCTGATGATTGAACTAATTTTACCAGTGCATCCACAAGTGAAATGATACGGTACTAGCTGTGCATGTGGTTGAAAGAGTAAATCACGAGTGATGTAGAAGGTGTGTTTAAACGCTTGTTTTAGAATGTGATATGGATAACCCCTCACTGTGACATGCGACATCATCTCTTTGGCTTGAATCACATGCTCCTCTTTAGATGTGCCTAGTCATCATAGACGGAAAAGCTGGACAACTGTATTATTAGCCCTAAGAGAGTGAGGATGATGGCTATCAAAGGCTAACAAAGTATTATGATTGGTGTCTTTGCAAAAACCAGAGATTACAAATCCATCTTGGTTATGTGATATTGTGATTGTGGATCAGTGCAAACAAAAGTTAAACTGGAAATTCCTGTCACAGTTTTAAGTCAATCCAGAAAAATAAAAAACTGAATCTCAGTACCTGTCCAAATCAGTAATATGTTGCCTGTATACTTCAGCCAAACTGGTATACACTTAAAGTACTTTGAAGGATAATGCTCCTCTGAAATGCTCCTCAAAATTGTTTAAAAAAGGCAGGCTATGTTGGGGTCCATAGTGGCCCCATGGCCGATCCCTTAATCTGTTGATAAATTTGTGTTAAACAAAAAAAAGTTCTCAGTCAATGCTAAACAAGTCAAGTCTACCAAGAAACTAATTGTTACATGTGACTTGCCCAGACAACATGACAAGACCTGTTGTATCATGGATAGAGCTGCCTCCTGGGGAATATTAAAAAACAATATCAATATACAATCCAATATCCAGCATCATTAAAAGAAATGGCAATTCTGGTAGTGGTAACCCGTGTAGTATAATAATCAAGTGTCCAGAGTCTCAAACATAAGATTGACTTAATGGAATAAATGGTCCACAAATCTTGAGAGGGGCTCCAGGAGGAATCTATTCCTGATACAACAGTCAGCCTGGAGGAGTTAGTAAAATTTGTGGATTTTTGGCAGTATGTAAACATAGGTACAATAGGATATTCCACAATCAAAAACTGTGCCTCACGAGCAGTGATATAATGATGTCACTTAGAAAGGGATTTCTTATATTATTGGGGTAAATGGAATGAAGACCTGAGAACTGATTTTGATGAGAAAGCATAGAAGACTGTTTGGAAAGCTGCACATAGTGTTGTACTCGGGGGTGGACCCTTGTCCTGGAGCAGTGGAGAATGGCTCCCAGGGGGCGGAGCACTGGAGGAGACAGAGGCTAGGATGAGCTTCACCACTGGAAGCCCGCGGTCTGCCCGGGTGGAGCCCGTAGGAACTCGGGCTGCTTGGACTTAGGTGGGCCTCACAAGGTCTCCTGGAGAGATGGTAGACAGGCGTGCCCACAGACTGGAGAGGATCGTGATCGGGTTCGCGGCTGGAGGTCAGATGGAGCTAGGAAGACCAGAACAGCGTAGGCGATGACAAGGCAAGGAACAGAGCCAGAATCAGGAGATGTGGTCAATCAGGCAGGGGTCAGGATCCGGAGGTCAGTTCAAGGAGTGTCACCAAGGCAAAAGTCAAGTTCCGGAGGTTAGATGTGTTCGTCGAACAGGCAGAGGTCAGGTTCCGGCAGCGATCAGGTGAGGTCATTGGACAGGCAGAGGTCAGGTTCCGGCAGCGGTCAGGCAAATTTGTTGGACAGACAGTGGTCAGATTCCATCAGCAGTCAGGCGAAGTCGTTGAACAGGCAGAGGTCAGATTCTGGCAGCGGTCAGGCAATACCGAAAAAGGCAAATTAGCAAGAAGCCAAGACAATTAGGGAGGAAACCAGTTGCAAAGGCAAGCTCTGGTTGTCAGAGCTTGCCTTAAATAGATCTGGGGAACTGACGTCATCAAGACAGGCCCGGCAGCCCTAGCACGTCGGAGCCCCTTTAAGTCTCGGGGCTCGGTGGTGGAGGAGCTGCGTGCGAAGGCCTGAAGGTGGGTGGCGATGGTGTCCCCGCCGTGCCGTGCAGCAGCAGAGGATCACCCGGACCGCGGCGGAGGGGTGAGGAGAGCCGGCCACAGGATTCTTGGCCAGCCTTTGCAACACATAGCACCTTGATTTGCACCACTAGAATTGAAATGCCAATTAAACTGCAACACAGAACATATCAAATTCCAGTTTACTTTTAGAAATTATTCCCTGGTTCTGATACTACTTGTTGGAGGAGTTGTGGGGAACATGGGACTTACATACATGTGTGGTGGCACTGTCAAATGATCCAAGTTTTCTAGGGAAAAGTAGCTCAAGAAATCTCAGATATTATTGACTTGCCTGTGCATTTGATGCCATGTCTTGGGTTGCTGGGAAGATGGGAGGGAATCTTGGTTCCCACTCGACATAGGCTGTTTGTTGCACAACTCCTCCTTGCAGCGGCTCATAATTGTCATATACTGGAAATTTGATCCATTTTTTCACCAACTGGAAGAAACAATGCCATGTTGTTTCTGATCTTGAACAACGTAGGTATGCAATGAAAAGAGAGAAATTCAAATTTGATAACATCTGGGATTGCATTCAAAGATTCTATAGACTGAGTATTACATGAATGAAACTACTTGTGGGTTGTTTTCTGCCTAGCTGTATGCACCATCTGGGAACTTATTTTGGACTATTTTGTAATTGATCTTTTATGTTAACCTGTGCTGTTTAATGCTAACTTATTTATACATTGTCAAGATAATTATTTGCCTGGTCACGCCTTATGTACCATAATGTCTTCTTTCTCATTGTGTTATATAAATAAAGTTTTGTGTTTTTTTTAAAGAAGTCAGAACTTCTAAACTAAGGTTCCTGAACCTCTGACCCATGCTTGCCATCCCTCATCATCTCTGCAGGATTACACATTTTCAAAGCTCATAGCTCTTGAATCCAATCTATTTATTTTTCAAACATATTTTCAATGCATTTCCTTCAATGAGTAATTAGTGCACAATAGCAAATTCATTTTTTTTTCTATAAAATACAAAGTTGGAGGTTTATTTCAACATCTGACTTTAGCCAGTGATGGAACTATGATGGATAGTCCTCCTTCCCAAATATAGAAAATGTGGCTGTTTGTGTCATTGTTCTTTCTAAGTTCACTAGCCATTGAAAATGTATTGGTGTGAGCTTCTACCAGAAATTCTTCTTACCCATCCCTTCCAATCTATTGCAGCTTGAAATGAGTAACTTCAGACCTTCTGTAGTGTCCAATTCTAAAAAATGTTTACATCAATCACATATTTCTTTCTTTAAGTTTTAGTAGATTTTAATAAATAATTGTAAAAATGTCTTCATGCAGCAAACACCATGAAAGGAATTGCTGGTATTTCCGTAGCTTGTTGAACCAGATGTTTCCAGTATAATGCTCAAGGGTACACTTTCCAAGTTGTCTAACTCTGCAGATAACAGCATGTGCTCTACTATGCCATTCACTGAAAAGCTAGGTCTTAACCTCATTTAGCTTTATGGTGCATGGCCATGCATCTAAATTGCAACAGGAGGATAATAGAATTTGCTTTATCGCCCCAGGATTGCCTTGTCTCCTGCACTCCAAAGAGTGTTTCCTTTCTAAATAGAAAAAAGATTGTGAAACAGCTTGCTTCATTATTGGGTGTGGGATAGAGGGGTAGATGAATGTCCAGAAGAGACAGAGAGGGGATATACAGAGGTAGAATAAGGATGGAGAGGGACAGAGGAAAATGGAAAAGTGAAAGACAGAGAGGGGAGCAGAGAAATAATTAAAGGAGAGCAGTACTTGAGAGGAGAAGGCTAGAAGAGGAAAGACTGCCAAAGGAGAACAGAGGCAAAGGGAGATGAAAACAGTAAAGGAAAAGAGGAAGAGATAGAGAAATGGATAGGTAGAGCAATAGGGGAAAAGAAAAGAATAATTAAACATGCCAATGGTGCAGGAAATGTCAGAGACTATAATAAAATGAAGGAGAACTGAAGGATTTGTATTAGATACAGAGTTGGAGGGGGGCAAGAAGAGACAGAGAGTACAAACAAGGAGAAAGTAAAAACAACTGAAAAAAAGTTAAAAACAAATGGAGAAATTAAAGAAAAATAATAAAGAAGCAGAACAATTTAATAAATTAGAATGAACCATGCAACAATCAATATCTATTTGATATTTTAAAAGAGATTTTCAAAAAAATCAAAATATGTTAATACAGCTGACCAAAATAAGTTAAGTTATGCTGTTTAATTAAAAACATATATTCATATCAGGTGCTCCCCATGTGCAGGCCTGAAAGATGAGAACCTCTGAAAATTTACTTGATATCGTTGCGGAAATCTTTGCAAGAATATTGGTTTTGTCTATTTACATTTCATGTGATGCTATATTTCAGGTCCAATTTTCCAAATGTACAGTTTTGCACTAAGCTAAAAGCTGGAAAATAGTCAAAATCATATACACCTTATTCAATTAATGTAATGAACAGATGAATTCATTTTTTTCCTTTTCTTTCATGTTTTAAATTGCTTTTATTTTATGTAGAAATCTTTTTTTTGCTAGTTTTATTAGTTCTTATTAACTATTTTTTTTAATTTTCCATGCTCTCTATCCTTACTAAAGGCATTTTAATGTTTATTTTGCTTTCTATTAAAGAAAACTAAATTTTTAAAAATGAGAAAATGCAAGAAACTATTGTTTTTCAACCTGTGTCTTCCTGGCAGTAATACTAAACCCAGTGAGACTCAGAGCTGATGGTAAATAAGTAGGAGATTCCTTAATTCAAAGATGAGCTATACTGCAAACTATTGTTGGGTTATGAGCTAATTTAGGATTCCAATCCTTAAACCACAGGTCTGTCCACAAATGTATCAGAGAAGAGCTTCCCAAAGACCAGCCTTACTTTTCTTTCCCTTCCTCTACTATCTCTATACCACTTCACATATGTAGCCCTCCTCCTCTTTCCCTCATTACAGAGAAGGAGCTAGCTGGAGCTGAACCTTGATACTGTACCTCATCACACACATTTCTCCATGCTTAGGTCCATTCCCAAGCATGGAGGGGAATGAACTTCATGGCCCTTAGGGTTTTTTCTTCTTGGAATACAACAAATCACATTGGTTTCTCAAGTAGTATTCGAACAAAATATAATCAATGCCTTCAGTGGAAATAATTTGACACAAGGCACATTTCTTGGGAGATGGATCTGCATCTTCAGTATTTCATTTCTAGACTCACTCTCAGGATCCTTGCTTGCAGATGCTCCTACTAGAACAGACTCTAGGGATTTCGTTTCTCTTTAGGACACCCCTCACTACCTCCAACATCCAAGAATCTGAGGTGTTCCACTTCAGAAGAGTTTCCTATTCCTCTCTGCCATGTAAGTGTTACATGTATGGATACTCTCCTTTAGGGATGTGAATCATTTTTCAATGATTAAAATTATCGTCTGATAATTTTAAAATCATTATAAATCGTTAAAGAACACGATACAATAGGAATTCTAATGATTTATCGTTAAAAAATTGTTAATCGGGTTAGTGCGCACTAACAGAAAATGATACAAATTGACACTTTTCAGGTCAGTTAGGAATGAATATGTATTCCTATTGGCTGGCTGCCCTCTTATTTATTGATGTTACCAAGGTTCCCACTGAGGTGATGGTTGGGGGGATGGGAAATGGAAACGGTTGGTAGCTTGACAAAAAAAGTAATGTGATCAGTCAATGTGACTAGAACTTGTGCCCTATCCCTGTTAGTGCACACTAACTTCCTGTTAGTGCGCACTAACTCCCGTTAGTGCGCACTAATCGGAAAAAACGATTTTTTAACTAAAAAATCATGCCAAACACGATTTTCTTCTCCTGCCAGACGATTTCGATCGTTAAGACGATCGGGCACACGATTCACATCCCTACTCTCCTTTGTTCTCTTCCTTCTAGTGCCAGGTTCAGTACATGTACACCAGCTGGGAAAACTATTGAAAATTATTTCTCCTCACCACCAAAATACAGCAGGTTGCTGCGGTTTCCCAGAACCCTTTCTGGAGATCCTAAAATCAGAAAACAAAAAAACTTTGTTTCTCTCCAACTGGAGATAAATACTAGGAGGGAGACCTTTCTTCCCAGAAAAGAGGGATTGTCCAGTCCACTCCTGCTTTGGTCTAAGTCTTCAAACCAACCCCTACATTCATCATTCTGCTATATGTGAGTCGAGAAAAAAAAAGGAGTGGGAGCGATAGTGGGCAGCTGACCGCATTGCGGTGGTGCAGTTTTATCCGCCGCAATGCGGTGAAACTGCCCACTATGGCCCCCATAGTACCATGGGAAGAGGTGTAGTATTTCCCGAGGTGCTGCTGGCGATAATGTGAAAAACATTATCGTCCTCAGCGCTGCTGGGAGATAAATCCACTCAAACCCCGCCCACACTCCTCCTCTTCCCCTAATTTTAATAATACCACCGTGATACCGCCACATCACAAAATAATGAATGACCCCCTTAAGAGAAAAAAGAATGAGAAAGCTTAATACCGGATTACCTCTCTTTACTCTCAAAAATCACGATGTCAACTCATAAGCCCTTTTTTTCTTTGGCAAATGGTTTTTCTCCTAGGGCAAACACTGATCAAAATACTGTTAGTTTTTCTCCTGCAGACCCCTGCAGAGAAGAGAGGAAAAAAACTGCTTCCTTTCAGTTCCACTACCTCCTACCAGTGAATTCTCTAGAATTCACCAGGGCTTTCTCCACAGTTCTGGGACTGGTGAGGTGCTAGAAGGGGCTCCTGGGTACCCATGGGAGCCCATTGTTAAATTATTTTATGAAACCATGGAGTTATATCACCCAGGGGAGTAGAGCTGGTGAAAGCCTTGCCACAACACTGGTAAACACATTTTTAGAAGTCATCTGCTTCAGTGATAAAATGTGCCATTTATCATTGATGTTGATGTACTGAATTCAAATACGACAATTAAACCAGCAGATTGGCTACTGTTTCCATGATAGTTTTTTTTACAGTTTATGTCTATGTCTATTGCGTAGATAGTGCATGGAGAGTAAAGCTTTAATCATAAATTGTAAACTTAAGACTTTTTGAGTTTAACCCAGACTTCTTTTTGGTTACTAATAGGTTTTGCAACAGTCTAGTGCAGTAAGAAAGATAATTAGGGGAGTATCCATTCATGGACAGCCCTGCCACTGGCGGAGCTTTAATGGATATCCCTGGTCCTGAGATTTTATAGCAGAGCTCTGACATAGGCTCTGGGGGTAGCATTATTTGGAAGTCAGAGAGACTTTTTTCTAAGTTGGATTTGGGCCTAGCTGGAGCCTCAGAAACCCTCCGAGACCCCTCCAGGACAGGCCAAAGGGCTCCACTGCTGTACTCTCCTCATAAGGTGCAGAGAAGCTGCTCTGGGACTATTTTGGGATTTTGAATATTTATTTAGAGGAGCCCTGCTGGAGGTCTGGGCCTTTCCAAAGTCAGAGTTTAGGGAAGATCTGCCAAATAAAGGTGGTGACCCGCCGCAGAGGATTTCCTAATTATTTGATTATCTAAGTTGGGGAAAGAAGATTTGCTTTCCAACATCTGGGAGGAAGTATTTTTCTGTCCTTCTTCCTGCCCATCAAGGGGACTGGCAAACCCTGCAGTCTGCAAGGGTTCATACCAGCTGGGATCCCACCAGAAGTTAATCTACTAACTTTGAGTTCACAAAGAGCCCTGAGGGATAGAGATATTAACTCTGTGCCAAGATAGATTTTTGTGCCATCGGGAGGGGTTTCCCGAGCATCCAAGGGGGGGGGGGGCATGCCCAGAGGGACCACTGCACAATCTAATCCTTGGCTTAATAAAGACAAATGCACAGACAGAGGAGAAAGGAGCTGTAATTGGAAAAAGTACAGCAGAGACTGAGGAGTGTGATTTGCCATATTTAATTGTGCCATTCGATGAATCTGTATTTGTAAGGTATTATTTTGGACACTGTCTTCATAGTCTGAGTGTGGTTTGTTTGGATCACAATGCACAGCTCACGGTACAATGAGGGAAAATCAGCTAAACACTCCAGACACCCTGTACTGGGACCGGAAAGGACTCCTTTCCACCCCTGGTCCAAAGGTCCTACATCTTGGGATAGGAAGAGAAGAAAAAGCTAGGCAGGGTCCCTGCCCCAAAGAACTTATAAATAACTTTATATCCCCCTCCATTCCTGACTCATAAACTATGGAAGGGTTACATGAGTATTTATAGTTGCATAATATTTCACCTGTCCTGTTTATATAACACTTAAAAAAATAAATCAGCAAAAGAATTATAGAAATAAATGTTACTATGAAACAAATAAACAAATGTATATCTATGTATAGTTTAGTCTAGGGATATGCAGAGGGACCGCATACGTTGCATTCGGTATTCGTATCGTCGGGGGGCAGATACGTTGCATTCGGCAAGGGGAGCCCCAGATATGTTCATGCGTTCATTCATATTTGTTTCCTGGCTAAGATTTAATTAACTACAACCCCCTACCCTCCTGACCCCCCCAAGACTTACCAAAACTCCATGGTGGTCCAGCAGGGGGTCCAGGAGCGACCTCCTGCACTCGGGCCATTGTCTGCCAGTATTCAAAATGGCGCCAATAGCCTTTGCCCTTACTATGTCACAGGGGCTACCGGTGCCATTGGTCGGCTCCTGTCACATGATAGGAGCACAAGATGGTGCTGGCCGTCCATTGCTCCTATCATGTGACAGGGGCCGACCAATGGCACCGGTAGCCCCAGTGACATAGTAAGGGCAAAGGCTATGGGCGCCATTTTGAATACCAGCAGCCGACGGCGTGAGTGCAGGAGATGGCTCCCGGACCCCCCGCTGGACCACCAGGGAGTTTTGGTAAGTCTTGGGGGGGATCAGGAGGGTGGGGGGTTTGTTTAAATTCGCTCCTTTTAACGGCCGAATAATTTGGTGAAGATTCATTGTATTTGTGGGGAATTGCGATACGTTCCGCTTCCCCACGAATACAACTAATATGGCCCTATACGTTGCGGATTACCAATATGTTGCAAACGAATGCACACCCCTAGTTTAGTCCTTAATCAGTGGCTACTCGGCTCTTCTTGGCTTGTCCCTTGTATTTATTAAATGGAACATCTCTTGTCACTGTCCAGCAATAATCTGCAAGCATGGATGGGCTCCATTTGCTGTGATACCGTTTTTGCTTTGCTGCAAAGTCCTGATGAAATAGCATGCCATGCTCATTGCTCAGTGCTCCACAGTTTGGTGGAAAAACATCTAGATAAGAGTGCAAAAAAATGTATCTTTAGTGACAGGTTGTAGCCAAGGAGGTTTTCCAATAAAATAACTCCATATAGTTGTCTGCTTTGATGTTTGTGAAAACATTTGTTACCACTAACTGGAAGGCTTTCCAACCCGTCTTTTCCTTACCATGCAAATTAAATGCATCATCTTGAAGAAGTTACAAAATCTGAGGGCCAACACAGACTCCTTATCTTAGCTTCACTTAACCTTGGAAATTTTCTACTGAGATACTTGAAGGCTGCTTTAGGTTTGTCCATGGCCTTGACAAAGCTCCTCATCAGACCTAGCTTGACGCGTAAGGGTGGTAACAAAATCTTCCTTGATTCAACAAGCGCTGGATGCTGATTTGAGATCCTGTCCCTTCTTAACTGCTTATCCTCCGCAATTCCCAAGCCAAAGCTCATATATACTGACCCAGTGGCATATCTTGAAAACTAAAGCCTATCAACAATTTTTAGGCATCGTTTTCGTTCTCAGTGACCCAGATTTAGGAAGGTTTGATTACATTCATTTTGGAAGGAATTTGATGTAGACTGGTGTAAAGAGCTGACAGCACATCTAGATGTGGAATTCTGCGTCTCATCACACAGCTTCCTTGAAAGTTAGGAACATTGGCCTGTAAGCTAGCCAGAGAGAAAGCTGCGGAAATCAAGCAGTTGGTGGCATCGCCATGGAAGCCAAGAACTTAACCAGTGTGCAGCTTTCCTGGCTTCTGTCATCCCTTCCGTCTTGTCTAACCATGAGGAGAATTCAGCATTCTTTTCTATGCTGCCACTGGGTGTGCTTTAAATTCTGGGCCTGCAGTTTCAAAGAAATGAGCTTTGGCAGCCGTTTCTCACCAAACATCTGGCAGCTTGCTTCTGGGAACAGTTTCACTCATTTCAAGTCATGTCCTCAAGATGATTTCGCAGTTCTGAAATCGCATGCATTAATGTTTCTTAAGGAATAAGAAACAGAATATTGCTTCAATGTTTTGAGGTAGCAGTTTTCAAAAGGATTTCCATGGGCAAATAGGTGCTTACCCCTGAAAAAAAATCCCCTTAAAAATTGCCCCTCCCCTCTAGCAGGAGGAGGGGCTGGGGCAAACCAGTCAAAGTTCATGCCAGGATTTCATTTTGAAATCCCAGCACATTCTCCCTGTCCTATTGCCCTGTCACACTATACTCTCCGACTGGGCAGCCCCAGACTCGTCCCCGTCCGTCCTTGCCTGGTTTCAGAGAATGGCCTCATTTCTCCAACTCGAAGGTCTAGACTTTGTGATGGGCAAACGGAAACCCGTCAAACTGTAGAAAGCCTGCTGGCATACTTGTGTTCACCTTTTGCCAGCAGCTGTCCAGGAGGGATTTCCTGCTGGTGGATACGATTCTGGTTGGACATAATCCCTGGTCTCTGTAGGGAGGGAGGGCAAGGGGTGGAGGGAGGGAGGGGAGGTGGGGGGTGAGCCTGTGGCTGAATGAGTGGAGTGAGGTGTGAATGTTGATGCGTGGGATAAAGGTGTTGGAGGGTACTGTGGGGGTACGGTTTTGGGGGAAAAAATGATAAAATGTGTTGGGAAAGAGACGTGGTTGATGTTCTGCTGTTGGCATTGTGTATTATCTTTCTTTGGCATGTATTGCTTGCTAGGTACCATGTTTTCGCCTGCTCATATGCGGGATTCAATGTCTGAAGATGTTCCTTTTCCAATTAAAAATTATTTTGGGAAAAAAGGAAAACCAGGTGAAAACTGCACCCCCCCCCCCCCCAGGGGCAAATTTTCAGTAAGTTAAGAATCTTATCATCACCATTTCATTGTTTGTCATCTGTGAAATCTTCCACAGCAGAAAAGATCTGAGAAAGGGTGCATATGGCTAATAAACCATGTGCTTAGTTTCTGTCTGGATACTGAAATGAATCATTTGTGATCCCCTTTTCGCAGGCACTCCCAGAAATAGGCCAGGGTCCTCCTTAAGGTTCAGGCAAACCAGGCCAAAGCTCTGGATCATGCACATGGTCTCTCTAAAGCAGAAGGCCCACAAGTGAGTGTAGCTTAAAAACAAATATACTGAAACCAAAACACTAAAAAAAAAGATTCCAATTGGTAAAACACAATTTCTGAAATTCACAATCTCTAGCACAGAAACCCAGTCTCTCATGCATTTTCAGTCAATTAGTAGGCAACTGGGTCATCCTCTAGCTCTAAAAAAAAAAAGGGTAAAGTTCTGCCTTATAGCCTTCAGTAACTGGAGAATCCTCTTCTCCCACTTAGGAAGTTTGGCAATACCTGGTGGATATCTTTAGCCTCCCGGACAAGCTTTCCTGCCCCTGGAATCTGGGGATAAATGCCTTCTCAAGCATTGTAGATTATGGGACTCCCTCCTGCAGTTCTTTCAACCTCTCTCTCTCTCTCTCTCTCTCTCGCACCCATTGGAAAGAAAAGATAATCTCCCCTACCCCTCCTGGAGTTAACAAACCCTCCCCCTTTGCTCCCGTCATCGCTTGGAAGTTTCTACATTCTAATCCGTCTAGTGAGTATAGTCTTACACATTATTAGCAGAACGCCTGCCGACCAGGGTATGATTTTGTTTTAGTTTTTAACGACAAGCTGAAAGAAGCTGTGGAATTCAGCGTGGTCAGCTTTCAAACTTTTCACCTTTTTGAATGCAGCTTTACTGGACAAATGCTCGCCCTTCAAGGCATCCCTATCAAGGCATCCAAAATATATTAGTTACTGTAGTTGCCTCCCCTGACACGCCACTGAAGATAGGTTTTGCAGCCACTGTAGTAAATGTAAGGCTTTTGTAGGAAACCAAACTACCAGTTACTGCAGAGAAGTCTCATCTTCTCAAAATCTGTCTTTTCATCTTTTTATGCCATTTCAGTCAAGGTTATGAAATCTTATTTTGGAAGTGAACTCATCATCATGCACTGCTGTCAATCTGCAGGTTTGTGGCATATTGCTTTCAGCTTTTGGTGAGAAAGTGTTAACACGATCTGAGCACTTGGCTGACTGCCTGGATGAAGTGAACTCTACTCTACATTCACCACATCAGAACTTTCATTCACACCGTAATATCATCATACAGGAAGAGCTATTTGGATCCATTTGGTAGCAAAACCCTACACTTATTCTTTTTTTTTTTTTCTGGTGTCATAGGGTCCTGATGTGATATGTGTTCTGATTCTGCATCACAGATAGAGGTGCCTTTGTCTTAAAGGCATCTGTGGTTCCATGCATCGCTGACAGCCTGCAAGGCAAGACCAGTGCTAGACCTGAACATCAAGATCTTACATTTATTATGAACTGATATATTTTTCATAGTATTGTACTACTATCATCTTATGGTTTTCTAGTTATCACAATATCGACTAAGTTCATTTTTTAACAGTATTAATAGTAATCAGATCTTTCAAAAATAAAAAAAACAATAGCAACAGTGTTAGAATACATGAAAAAGAGATACAAAACTTTGTATACTTTCACTGACTGTATATACACTATAAAATGAATAGGCCTCCTCATTAGTGGATAAGAAGTGCTAATTATGAATTTATGCACACCACTCTTTCAAAAATATTAATATCCTGATGGCTCAGTGGTATTGCTGTAATGCTGGAGATCAGGATATGGGAGCCAATGTGCTAAACTGTATTAATAAGTATTATTTATATGTAATGCAAATGTTTAATATACATTAATAGTGTTGTTTATTTATTGATAAAACTTATATCCTACCCATCTAAAATACTAGGTGAGTTACAATAAAACATTCATAAAAATAACATAAATAATTAAATGATGGCTGTTAACAATCAATTCAAGCTAAAAACAAAAACTAAATACATTGATAAAAACAAGACATAACATGACAACAAAATAATAAATAAAAAGAAGCTGCAGAAAACAAAATAACTACATGAATAAAAAGCTGCTTACTGCACATGTAAATGTGCATGAAATAGCTTGCATTAGCATTAATGCAAATAATGGTGTAAGAAGATGCAAAAATATGCAAAACAGCACATTACAGATAAGTGCAGCAAAAATAACATGTTAAAATATACAAATTATAACACAGATACATTAAAGTTAAACAATGAACTACACCATGTTAATGTGTGTATTTTACTGTCTGTATTAATTAATGACTCATTTGCATCCAATTATCATCTGTTAATGCACTGTGCTGGCAAATATTAAATGGCCAATGTTAGTTAAAGCAGTTTAGTACATTGGTCCTTTGCTTTCTATGCTAATATTCTTGTCTTCATATCATAAGAACATAAGAACATGCCTATACTGGGTCAGACCAAGGATCCATCAAGCCCAGCATCCTGTTTACAACAGTGGCCAATCCAGGCCATAAGTTCCTGGCAAGTACCCAGCAACTAAGTGTATTCCATGCTACTGTTGCTAGTAATTCTTCAACATTCATCAAAAAGAAAAAAGAAAAAATTGTCATAGAAAAATTATATCATTACAAAATTACGATAATAAAGAGTAATAGACGGGGCGAATAAAAAGGACAGCCACAAATTGGCTGTCCTTCAATATAGCCACCGTACAGAAAAAACACCATTACACAAGCATTCCCTTATATTGGTGTATGTTGAAGAATTATTACTGAAAGGGAAGAGGTTGGTTGATGTACTGTTGCTAGTAATAGCAGTGGCTATTTTCTAAGTCAACTTAATTAATAGCAGGTAATGGACTTCTCCTCCAAGAACTTATCCAATCCTTTTTTAAACACAGCTACACTAACTAAACTCTGGCAACAAATTCCAGAGTTTAATTGTGCGTTGAGTGAAAAAGAACTTTCTCCGATTAGTTTTAAATGTACCACATGCTAACTTCATGGAGTGCTCCCTAGTCTTTCTATTATCCGAAAGAGTAAATAAGTGATTCACATTAACCCGTTCTAGACCTCTCATGATTTTAAACACCTCTAAAATATCCCCCCTCAACCGCCTCTTCTCCAAGCTGAAAAATCCTAATCTCTTTAGTCTTTCCTCATAGAGGAGCTGTTCCATTCCCTTTATCATTTTGGTCAGTTGTGGAGACATCGTTACAAAGGTAAAAGATTCTCAGCCATTGCACCACAGTGACATCTATTGGTTGCATTTGGGATATGTTCTTTCTGAGTTTTAGGGGAGCTAAAATATTTAGCCTGGTTTAAGAATTAGCCCTGCTTATGGTTGGACCAGATACCAGTGTAGTTCTAAATTATAGAAAAACAGCTGGGTAGTTGCAAATGGAGACTCATGGAACTGCAGTCCCAGTAGGTTACAGTTACATTTTCAGCTGCAAGCCCAGAAAAACTTGAGAAAACTGTGGATGTCATAAATGAATGAATGAATGAATATATTTCATGTCAAATAAATCTGACCATTTGATAAAGAGGTGCATTTGTTTGAAGCAAAACTAGAAAACAGGATGAATGAGACTGTTTTCATTTTGTATCAAGAAAAATGTATTTGGCCCCCAAATTAAATTTTAAGTTTTTATTCAGTTTTGTCAAAGTACTGCAGATTGCATGTGCTATTTGTAAATAATGCATGCAATTTGCAATACTTTGCCAAAAACAAATAAGAAACATAAAAACAAAATAAATGAAAAGATCTAAAAACAAAATTTAAAAAAATTCACATGAAAAATGAAAAACATCAAAAAAACCCAAATAATTTTTGGCCTTGCACATCCCTATAATCTGATCAATTTCTTTGATTGGGTAACTAGACAAATATATCAGGGATGTGCACTGGATGTGGTTTACTTGGATTTCAGTAAAGGATTTGATAATGGTGGGCCCCCGTGTGGTGGACTGCATTAGAAGCTGGTTGAGTGGAAGACAACAGAAGGCAGTGGCAATGGAATTCACTCTGAGGAAGAAAGGGTGATTACTGGAGTGCCTCAGATATCTCTTCTGGTGCCAGTTCTGTTCAATATATTTGTGAACTATATTGAGGCATATGTTAGAGGAAAACTTTGCCTTTTTGAAGATGACACTAACACCTTCATCTCTGAGGGAGTAGACAGAATGAAGAAATGATCTAAGAAAACTTGGCGAATGATTACATGTTTCGCAGTTAAGAATCAAAAGGCACCCAATCACGCATTTGAGATGCAGAAAGCCAAAGAGTAAAAAGTGGAGTTGGGGGTGAGATACTTATGAGTACAAACCAAAAGAGAGATTTTGGGATGATTGTGTTTGAAGATCTATAGATCTCAATAGAGCAAAACAGTGTGACATAATGGTGACAAGAGTGAGCAGGATGCTAGGGTGCAAAAGAAGAGCCATAATCAGCAGTTAAAAGGAGATGACGTTTCAGTGCAGATTATTGATGAGATCTCACCTAGAATATTGTGCCCATACCTGGAGGATGTATCTTCAAAAGGATATAGATAAGCTAGAGGTGGTCCAGAGAAAAGTTATCAAAATGGTGCAAGGTCAACACTAAAAGCCATATGAGATGAAACAGGCTCTACACATGTATACTCTTTGTAAGGAAACTTTGGGGATATACAGAAAGAGCACTCAAGCAGAGGTTTGAGTTTCAGTGCTCCACATGGGAGAAGCAGATGGTGTACTCGAAGCCTTTATAAACCCCCATCACTATCTTAGGGTAGGGATTCTATGCTGCTCCAATTGCATCATTTTTCTTGGGTTAGGCCTCTGGTGTCTGTGTACATAGAGAGTGGGAAAAATAAAGAGACTGGGTTCCTGTTTCCTATAACATTTTTTGTCCATGTTTTGGTAATCGTTTCAGTTGCCAGAAGAGGATGTTTTTTCCACCATTCCTGCCTCTATTTTGGGTTTCCTTTTTGAGTGAACTGTTTGTTACGAGGTAACCTAGGGCTCAAGGGCTCATCTGCTGCTGGTTTGAGGAGCAGTGTGTTTCTTTTTTAAAGGACCGGGGAAAGAAGAAGAGACGTCATCAAGGAAAAACGGACTTCTCTCCATCTCCAGGGAGAAGAAGTTGAGGTGTGGTATAAGGACTTTGATTGACCTCATGGAAAATCAACAGAGAAGAGCAGTGTGCTAAGATGTTCATCTGGTGCCACAAAGCAGGGAGTGGGGGAAACTGAAGACTATGGGGAAAGGTATGGACTTTGTTGTGATTCCAGAAAGTAAATGGAGGTAAACTTCTTCCTTCCCATTCCTATGGTAGGATCTGAAGAGTAACTGGGAAAATTGAAGAGAAATAAATAGACAATTTACTCAAGGAATTGGCTGAAGTAATTGGAGCACCCAGAGAAGCAAAGAACAAAGTTCCATAAGGTAAATCAATGAACTTCAAAGAACTTGCTTTCAACATCTGAGCTTTGTGCAAAAATAGCCCAAAATACCCAAATACATGCAGAAATACATGTTTTGCCTTGTTTTTAGGGACCTTCTTTTTCAGTTTTTATTTTATTTTTCCCAGAAATTTATCAGAGTTTATAATAGTGGACAAAAACATAAGAAAAATCAGTGAGATAAAATGACTCCGTTTTTTCCACTGAAGTTCTTCTGTTTTTGCTGCTTATAATGAACACCTATAAATTCCAGGGAAAAATAAACTAAGAAACTGAAAACGAAGGTCCCTACCTATTTTTTCCTCATTAATGAGCGGCTGCAATGCAAAATCATGTAAAGCAGCTCTTTGATGTGTGAATTTGTGAAAACGAGGATGCAAAAGAAGTATTTGCCAGGGCCTGTTTTCACAAAAAGATAACAAAACCTCAATGTGGGGCTGGCCTGGGGGAGCATGTGGTTCGTATGCACCAGTGTGGGGTGTTAAAGGGAAGGTGTGGCCCATGTGAAGGCTTCCTCCGCATTTATTTCCAAAAATCCCCAGTGATCTCAACCCCAACCCATTCACAATCAGTAAATGTTAAAAAAAAAAGAAAAAAGATGTTCTTTATTGGCTTGCTCCTTCAAGCCCCAACCTCTTGCTCCCAAGAATAAGTGAAAGCTACAATAAAGCTTACCCCACAGATCCCCCACTCACTCCTGTCATGCCGCTGTCATCTCGGAAAATACCACTGGCTGACTCCATGCGCTCCTTTGCACTTGCTGGGACAAAAGAGAACCTGGGGTCAGCTGCTGGTGCTCTTTCCCCACTGAAGACCATCCCATCTGTGGAGTAAGTTTTGTAGGGCTGGAGTGTCAGGGGTTTCCCTTATTTTTGGGAACAAAGGAGCAGTGCTTGAAAGAGTGGACATTAATAAAGAACACTTTTTTAAACAATTATAACCCGTGAACAGATCTGGAATTAGGGGGTTGGGGGTTCACATGGACAACCAAAGATTTTTGCAAGCACGTGGGGGGAGCTTCAGATGGACCCTGTGACCCCCCCTTTATTATTGCAGCAGCCCTTGAGGATCCTGGGCCAGCCTCAAATGAAACACGCAAGATAGCGGTCACTTTCGGAGTGACGCACGTGAGCACACGTGAACGCGTTTGCTGGCACGCGCACATGGTGGCGCTGGCTTTATAACATACGTGTGCTTATATGTGTGCATGTTATAAAATAAGCTACCCACACCTGCATGCATGCATGATTTTATATCGACGCGTGCATGTGTACACGAATGCCATCTCAAGTGCGTAAGTGGGTGGGATTGTAGTAGGTAAGTGCGGCGACGCATTAGGCCTATTTCCCAGTTCCCTCCCAGTTCACCCCAGTAAAAGAGAGGACTTCCTAAACCTCCTACCTAACTTGCCTCCCTTTTACTCAACTAGCCCCGACCCTTAAAACCCTGCTGACTACCTTTTTTTTTTTTATTTCACTACTTACTTGCAGACCATAACGGAAGCAAGTTACGCGGTTGTGGGATCCCAGCACGTGCTAGTGCGGGTGACTGACTTCATGGTGCACTCCCAGCCCACCCATGCCCCACCCAGTCCATGCCCACATCCCGCCCCTCTTTTGCCAAATCTTTTCCATCTATGTAGCGGGAGATACGCGCGTGGCCACGGGCCTTTTAAAATCTGGCCGGCCCACGTGTGTCCGAGTCACGTGCGCATCTCCCAGTTTTGCCATGGGCAAACCTTTTAAAATCTACCTCAATATTTCTTGTAAAACTTTGCTATAGATACAATTTAGCTTGGGGCTCATTATTAGGGATGTGAATCGTTTTCCATATCGTCTTAACGATAGAAATCGTGTGGCAGGGCAAGAAAATCGTCTTAGGCACGATTTTTTAGTTAAAAAATCGTTAAAAATCGTTTTTTCCGATTAGTGCGCACTAACTGGGAGTTAGTGCGCACTAACTGAAAATGATACAATTTGACACTTTTCAGGTCAGTTAAGGTCAGTTTAGGAATGAATATGTATTCCTATTGGCTGCCCTCTTATTTATTCATGTTACCAAGTTTCCTACTGACAGTATATGGGGGATGGGAAATGGAAACAGTTGGTAGCTTGACAAAACAAGTAATGTGATCAGTCAATGTGACTAGAACTTGTGCCCTAACCCTGATACCAGGGGTATTGTGATCTTCCTGCACACAGTGCCCTATCCCTATTAATTTTTATCAACAAAAGAGACCTCACCCATTCACGAAATACAATTTCAAAAATACAATTTATTCATGAAAGCACATCAAATAGATCCTGTCTAGACAATGATTACTAAACTAACACACTCATTCATCCATACCAAACACATATCACAATTCCCATCACCCCCTTTTTTTATAAAAACAACAAATATATAATATAAAAATCCCAGCACCAATATGTAACACTGATTGTCAATATAATAACAAATATATCTTGCAATCTTTTACTCTTAATCTAAATAGCATTTCATAATGTATCACAATAATGCTGAGACAAAACCAATGTGAGTGTTGGAACCCGGTATTCTCAAGTTCCCGCAACTCAAGTTCCCGCATTACACACTATACTCTTCTTATCACAACAAACGGTGACAACGTCCATTGGACCTGCCCGACAAGGACTCCTTGTTTCGCCCGCTTCATCCGGGCTTCATCAGGGATATTTTCGTCACTGTCATCTCAGGTTCGATCTGTGCAAAACGTTTTTGATTTTCTCCCGGTTAAGATGTGCAACCTTAGTTGCCGGATTAACAAGCTTTATATATCATTCAAGTCTTCAAGTATAGAAAAAACATTTCTCAATCCCACATACTTCCGCTAATTCCAGGGACCAACCATTTCCCCCGGAACTGATGCCATCACGTCTGAACGGCATAAAGTATCCCTATTAATACCAGGAGTGTTGTGATCTTCCTGCACACAGTGCCCTATCCCTAATACCAGGGGTGTTGTGATCTTCCTGCACACAGTGCCCTATTCCTGATACTGGGGGTGTTGTGATCTTCCTGCACACAGTGCCCTATTCCTGATACCGGGGGTGTTGTGATCTTCTTGCACACATCCCGGTATCAGGAATAGGGCACTGCATGCAGGAAGATCACAACACTCCTGGTATTAATAGGGATAGGGCACTGCATGCAGGAAGATCACAACACTCCTGGTATTAATAGGGATAGGGCACTGCATGCAGGAAGATCACAACACCCCTGGTATCAGGGATAGGGCACTGTGTGCAGGAAGATCACAATACCCCGGAGGAGTGAGGGTCAGGCAGCTCCCCCCTGTCTGTGAAGCCAGCCTCTCACTAGTAATGCAGGGAGGGAGCTGTCTCAGACTTCACCATCCTCCCCCCCCCTTACCCACACACCATTCACTAGCTGGGACATGGGGGAAGTCAGGAGTGAGGGTCAGGCAGCTCCCCCCTGTCTGTGAAGCCAGCCTCTCACTAGTAATGCAGGGAGGGAGCTGTCTCAGACTTCACCATCCCCCCCCCCCCCCTCACCCACACACCATTCACTAGCTGGGACATGGGGGAAGTCAGGAGTGAGGGACAGGCAGCTCCCCCCTGTCTGTGAAGCCAGCCTCTCACTAGTAATGCAGGGAGGGAGCTGTCTCAGACTTCACCATCCTCCCCCCCCCCTCACCCACACACCATTCACTAGCTGGGACATGGGGGAAGTCAGGAGTGAGGGTCAGGCAGCTCCCCCCTGTCTGTGAAGCCAGCCTCTCACTAGTAATGCAGGGAGGGAGCTGTCTCAGACTTCACCATCCTCCCCCCCCCTCACCCACACACCATTCACTAGCTGGGACATGGGGGAAGTCAGGAGTGAGGGTCAGGCAGCTCCCCCCTGTCTGCGAAGCCAGCCTCTCACTAGTAATGCAGGGAGGGAGCTGTCTCAGACTTCACCATCCTCCCCCCCCCCCTCACCCACACACCATTCACTAGCTGGGACATGGGGGAAGTCAGGAGTGAGGGTCAGGCAGCTCCCCCCTGTCTGTGAAGCCAGCCTCTCACTAGTAATGCAGGGAGGGAGCTGTCTCAGACTTCACCATCCTCCCCCCCCCCCTCACCCACACACCATTCACTAGCTGGGACATGGGGGAAGTCAGGAGTGAGGGTCAGGCAGCTCCCCCCTGTCTGTGAAGCCAGCCTCTCACTAGTAATGCAGGGAGGGAGCTGTCTCAGACTGGTATCAGGGTTAGGGCACTGTGTGCAGGAAGATCACAACACTCCTGGTATTAATAGGGATAGGGCACTGTAAGAGATGACTGTAGTAGATTGAATAAAGATCTGATGTTTCTGCTCTCCTCACACCAAACAAAAACAACACACAAGCAGAGAAGCCCTTCTTACAAAGCTGAGCTAGTGAGTTAAGTAGGAGGAAAAGTAAACATACTTGTGCCAGTGTGGCTACTTAAAAAATACACTTACCAACAATCAATTACATATATTTGAACTGTGTACAGTTCCAGCCAGGACCACCTTTCTAAAATGCACAGTGATTGGCAAATTCAACATGCACTAGCATTTCAGGTGCCTGCTAACAAAAATAATAAACAAACAAGTTCTAGTCACGTGAGTGCTGATCATTACATTACTTTTTTTGTCAAGCTTCCAACTGTTTCCATTTCACATCCCCCCAACCATATTGGTAACATCAATAGATAAGAGCACAGCCAGCCAATAGGAATACATACATACATATTCATTCCTAAGTGACCTTTACTGACCTGGGAAGTGTGAACACTGTTTCATTTTCTGTTGGTGTTCGTTAGTTTCCAGTTCCATTTCCCATCCCCCCAACCATCACCTCAGTGGTAACCTTGGTAACATCAATAGATAAGAGGGCAGCCAGCCAATAGGAACACATATTCATTCCTAACTGACCTTCAGTGACCTGGAAAGTGTTTATTTGTATCATTTTCAGTTAGTGCGCACTAAATCGAGTTAGTGCGCACTAACGGGGAGTTAGTGCGCACTAACTCGAGTTAGTGCGCACTAACACGATTTAACGATTTTTAACGATAAATCGTTAGAATTTCTATTGTATCGTGTTCTATAACGATTTAAGACGATATAAACATTATCGGACGATAATTTTAATCGTTGAAAAACGATTCACATCCCTACTCATTATCACCCCTAACAAACTTTCACAGGAACTGGACACTAACCTGTGATTATAAGGTTTCTCCCTTCCTCCTTTGCAACTTGGTCAGATGTCACTGCCTATAGTGCTATATTTTTAAGTAATGTTCTGCTTTCTCCTATCCCTTCTGTATTCTTTTTTTCTGTTACTGTTACCTATATGGGTCACTACTTGTGTCATTCTCTTCTGGCATTGTATTTAAAATGAGTCTGGCAGGTGATTACACAGAGATGAGGAAAGGGTTTAAGTTCCTCTTCTCCTATTTGTTATGTGTCACCTTTTGCAGCCACTCTATGGTATGATGCACTTGTGATTGTAGGAATAGCCGTAGCGCTAGCCAGGAAAACTGCCAGCAGCAGCAGCGGCATCCAAAATAAAAAAAAAAGAGGTACAACTATACTTCTCCCCAGCCTCTCACCTTCAGCCCTAAAGAAAGACAATGGGACCACATGTTTCTAGCTTTACTTTTCTCCTGTGAATAAAATGCTAACATTTGTGATATCTGCAGCATTCAGTACCAGATTTTGCTGTGGCTGTTTATAGCAAAAAGACATGCGAGTCCTGAACTAAAGATGGGCACGCATGCACAGTGCAAAAGGAAGGGCGTGTTAGAGTGGCACCCTGTAGTTTGGGACCTAGACAAATTACTATATGTTATGGTGCTCCCTAGTGCTGAGCAGTCAGTGATGGGGAATCATGTTTATAAAGAAAATTATGCATATCTCAGTAATATATGCTTTGAAATCCATGGAGTCTTGGGCATGGAGATATGCCTTGTGTGTGTGTGTGAGTAGATGAGAGAAATGAGATATAGGTGAAAATAAGAAGTATGCAGCATGTGAGACAGAGGTGTGACTGATTGAACGAGCTGTAAACAAAAGGGAAATAAGTCAGAGATTAGGATAAATTAATGGTGAGACGCTGCCCCTGTTCCACATGATATTCCAGGCTTGAGGGAAGATCTAAGCTTTGCAATCCTGACCTGGAAAAAGTACAGTATCTAAAGGCTGCGTACTAAGCAGAAGAAAGGTTTCAGAATAAGAAAAAAAAATAAGAGAAAGTGATTTTTTTCAAAATTATTTTTTAATACTTTTGAATAGTTAAAAATGAGAGCTTGATGGAGGAATCATTCCTATTTTTTCTCAAGCAAAAGACGTTAGCATCAATATCAATATCCCTTGCACAGGAATGAAAGGGAGCTGATTAATAGAGCAGAGCAGAGGTGGGGCTTGAATAATCTTGAAAGAAGGCACAATCAGGGAAGAAATCAATGGCCATGCTGTTGAGTATGGCCCGGAGGCACTGCAAGCTCAGGAAGCAGGGAGCTGCCAGAACGTAGTGACATCATTAGCCATGCGTCTCTTTCAGCGGGCCAGGGGGAAGGAGCTGCTTCTGCTGTGGCTGGGCCAGGTGGGGACATGGGAGCAGCCACTGCAGAGTTGCACAACCCAGGAAGACCTGACACCCTTAGACTTCAGCTTGGGGAGGAGTTCCTGCAGTTGCTTGGTCCCTCCCCAAGCAAAAAGATCACAGCTGTTGCCTGCCTATGGAAAGGAAGTGATGAGATTAGGGAGGGGAATGGGCCAGAGGGAATGAGGCGGAAGGGGGAATAAAGGCAACAATTAATGTTATATATTTTATATTCTTTTGACACCCTTGACCATAATATCTTGCTCACATATGTAAAATCCATTGGTATCACTGGATCCATACTTCAGTGGTTCACTTCTTACTTAACTCAAGGCTCCTCTCTCCCAGGCTTACTTTTCAACATTTATCTCTTACCATTATGTCAACTCCTTTCTGGCCTCAGCAGACATTTCAAAATTTACACTGAGGACATCCAGTTTTTTTATCCCTTACACTTCCTCATGAAATACACTATCATATGTAATTCTCTCAGTCAATATTTGTAGTCTTATAATTGCCTCAAACTCAATACATCTAAAACAGAGATAATGCATTTATGAGTGATATCAAACTCTGTTGATGGCCATTGCATTCCTATCATACAAAAGGCTCAAAATTTAGGGGTAACTTTGGACTCAGAACTTTTCAATGAAATCCCAGATATCCTCCATTGTCAAATCTTCTTTTTATAAAATAAATTTGCTTAAACATCTGAGAGAGAGAGAGAGAGAGAGAGAGAGAGAGAGAGAGAGAGAGAGAGAGACTAGCTATAAGGTCTTCATAGTAGTTAGGTATTTATACCTCTATAGGAGGCCCACCTAGTTACTCGAGGTGAGGTTTAAGTAGTAGAGATGTGAATTGGAACCGGAATTGGTTCTGATTCCGGTTCCGATTCACATCGTGTTTTTTTTCGTCCGGCCCAATCGCGGTTTTGTTTATCAGCTGCGCCCGAGCCAATAAACAAAAAACCCACCCCGACCCTTTAAAACTAATCCCTTAGCTTCCCCCACCCTTCTGACCCCCCCAAAAACTTTTTACAGGTACCTGGTGGTCCAGTGGGGTGCCGATGGCCTTTGCCCTTACCATGTGCAGGGTATCCATGCCATTGGCTGGCCCCTGTCACATGGTAGGAGCACTGGATGGCCCACGCCATTTTTAAAGATGGCGCCGGCCATCCAGTGCTCCCTCCATGTGACAGGGGCCGGCCAATGGCACGGATACCCTGTCACATGGTAAGGGCAAAGGGCCATCGGCGCCATTTTGATTAGTGGCAGCCGACGGCCCGGGAGCGGGAGATCACTCCCGGGACCCCACTGGACCACCAGGTACCTGTAAAAAGTTTTTTGGGGGGTCGGGAGGGTGGGGGAAGCTAAGGGATTAGTTTTAAAGGGTCGGGGTGGGTTCAGGGGTTATTTTTGTGTGCCGTTTTTCCCGCCCTCCCCCAAAACGATAAGAGAACCCCCACGAACAATTTCGTGGGGTTTTCCTATCGTTTTGGGGGAGCCCCTGATTTCTGACAATTTTGAAAATATCGTACGATATTTTCAATCGTCCGAAGCCCGATTCACATCCCTATTAAGTAGTAGTGAAGGGTTAGGGGCCACTTTGACATTCAGAGTGAGATGTACAAACAGAACAGTGCATGCTTGTGAATTTTTTAGGTCCTTCGGAGTGAGATTGAACCTAGTTTGATGGACTCTCTACCTGGTGTCTTTTCTGTCTAGGTATGATAAGGCTATGTCTCTGTTCCTGTCTGAATGTTGGGTTTCTGTCTCTCTGTGGGGAGTCTATGTGTGGGATGTCTGTCTGGATATTGGGTGACTGTGTCTGTCTATGTCTGGATATCTCTTTTGCTTTATGTTGTTCTAGGTGTGGGGTGTTTGTCTCTGGCTGGATATGAGGTATCTATTTCTATGTCTGTCTGGGTATAGGGAGTCTGCTTCTCTGTGCCCATGAGGTGTGAGCTTACATTTTTCAGTAACTTCAAGAGAACAAAATAAAGGCTTTCAAGGCACTGGTTGGCATTGTTGCTGCTTGGGGTGTATCTGTGTGTAATGATCCATCTTATAGGCCAATGCAATATAGTGCGCTCAGTTGAGCACACTGCTTAACAAGCACTTGAACGTGCATTTTGGATATGCGCCCAAAACCCCTTATGCAATAAAGGCAGGATCTAAAAAAACCAACGAGCACCAAAATGGGCAAATACGCACATGGCCGGGGCATGCACGGGGATTTTCAAATGCCTGCGGCCTCGCGCATATCTGCCCATACACGTAGAGTGGGTTTGGCAAAAGGGGGCAGGCTGGGGGCAGGGTCTGGGTGGGGCGTGGGCTGGCTGGGTCAGCACCATTAGGCACTGTCCCCTGAAGCTGACTGGCATGCACAACCTGCTACTGCTCCAGAGAGCAGGTAAGTTTTCAAACAACATCAAAAAAGTTAGTTAGTGGGGTTTTAGAGGTCAGGGTGGATAGGGGAAAAGGGAGGCAGGTTATGTAGGGGGTTTAGAAAGTTCCCTCCCAGCCGCTCCTTTGTTGGAGCCGACAGGGAGGGAACTGGGAAAAGGTCTTAGTCCGTGTCCGCATGCATGATGTAAAATTGCTACCCTTATGCGGATGAGTTGGCATTCGTGCGCATCTGTGGCGCATGTGTGTTGTAAAATTGGCGCATCCGTGTGCAAACGCTGGAACCGCACACACATGGACGCCCACGTGCGGGTCTTAAAATTTACCTTCAAAGGGATTAGCATGTCCAAAATGCATGTCTTAATCAGAACATAGATTATAGCGCTCATCACATGTAAATTCATGTTGATGACGCTATTAGCTATTGCTCCCGATCCAAACAAAATGTGTACCCGGTGTGCACATTTTTACTCTAAAAAATTACTGCCTGCCCCCGGAGCAAGCATTAATTCTTGAGGAGCTCCTAAATATCTAAGCGATATTAAGTTGGAGGAACAGAAAAAAAGAGTATGGAAAAAAAAAATGTAAAAAAAAAAAAAGGCGCCAGCGGTCAGGTTAGGAAAACAGACGCTCAATTTTACAAGCGTCCGTTTTCCAAACCTGCACTGACAGTCACCTCTCCCGGGCGTCCGCTGCTGAGGAGGCACTAGAGGCGCACAATTTCCCCTAGCGCCTCCTTTTTACCATGGCAGCTCAGGAGAGGTGCATCGGCTCACGTTAGGAGAGTGGGCACTCAGTATGAGGACCGTTTTCGTGCACCAATATTGCATCGGCCTTTTATAGGGGGGGGAGGGGGGAGGGCACATCTCAAAATGTTTACTCATCCCTGGAGCAGAGGAGTAACCTACTGGTTAGGTTAAGCACCAGGGAAGCAAGGGTTCAAATCCCACTGGCCTTCTTTGTGACTTTGGGTAAATTGCTACGCTCTCCATTGCATCAGGTATGAACGTAGGGCCTGCTTTAGAAAGCTTTTCCCCCCATAGACACTGAATAAATGAAAAGCAGTAAATGAAGCCCTTAGACTGTAAGCACTCTGCCGAGAAAGAAATTCCTACAGCACCTGAATGGAACATGTCTTGAGCTTCCAATGAGAAGGTGTGAGCTAAATTAAAAAAATAAATATATTACAGCCATCTGCTGCCCAAGATTTACTTCTGCTTTGAACTGGAGAAGAAAAGAAAAGATGCATATCTATTTTGGTGAATTGACCATTGTAGGCTGGTCTGGGGGCAGACTGGACAGAACCAATGCATCATCTGTGATGGCTTTACCTTTGGTGTGTACCAAATATCTTTTTTCTTTTTGCTGAGAAATTGCTTTTATAACAATTGTTTTTTCAGATATTTGTCCCGTAGAATCCATGTTAATGACAGTAAAATTATGCAATGAGATTTTCATTAAATGCAAAAAAAAAAAAAAAATTATGCCTAGAACAAAAATGTGATTTGAAGATAGAGACTATCCATATTGCTTGTACTTGATAGTAGTTTTAGTATTTTAAGCCAAAAACAAAATTATTGCTGAATGCGGGTAAGGCTGTGGCACATGTAATGCAATAATCAAAAACCTTTCAGTTATGTGCTATTGATGTTTTAACCAGAAAAAAAAAAAAAAACGCATCCAAGAGGCGAGCCCTTTAAAGCATGGATCTTAGCCAGGGATAGGAAAGTTAGCAGTGGCTTGTTTTGATAGGAGCTGTAAAACAGTAAAAAGCTATCTCTGCCAGCTGGGCGATATCCTTAGCTAGAGTAGGGTAGGCAAGAGCAAGCAGGCAGACTGGGTGGGCCAAAAGGTCCTTATCTGCCTCACATTTACTAGGTCAGTAGTCACTAATGCCTGTAGAGTGATACACCTTCAGAAGTGATGGTATCACTATCACATAAATCAACGCATTAACTGAAGCAAGGCAGACCTGTGACGGCACAGTAGGCATGTAGAAGTGGGCAGACTGAGTAGACTAATTGGTCCTTCTCTGCTGACATCGTCTTTGTTTCTATGCTGTTAAAACAAAAAATGGCTTCCTTCATTACATTTTCTTGAGTTTGTTAAGAATTACATTGAGGGCCAGATTAAACTGTGGTCAAAAAAATGTGCATAAAGCACATTTCCTTGCGGAAATTCTGTAACTTCTGGAAGGAAAAAAAAAATCACAGAAAAAGCTATGCAAGAAAAATGTGCAAAAAGCACTCTTCAACTTTGGCTCGATTCTTCGATTTAGCTCGTGATAAATAATGCAACACAAATGTGTATGCAAATTCCACAATGAGTATTCTGAGAGAGAGACAGAGAAGCTTTGTGTGGAGTCAGTCTGACACTCACTCTATAAAGGGGCACTTTGAATAGGGGTGGGTTTCAGAAGGTGGGGGGGGGGGTTAGGGGGATGGTGTTACAGAAACATTCAGGGGTATTCATAGTAAAACTGATCTCACTAAGGGGCCGATGCAATAATTTTCGTGGAAAGCGGGCGCTGACTTTTCAGCGCCCACTTTCTTAACACACGCATAGCGCCCGCAAGGGGGGCGCCATGCAATAGGCAAATTAGGGGGTCGTGCTAGCAAGGAGGCGAAAGGGTCGTTTGAGCGACCTTAACGCCTCTTTGCTAACGCAACCCCGCGGCGGCTGCCGGTTATGAAGACCGACGCCGGTAAACTCGGCATTGGTTTTCATAACCGGCCGTCTGCCAATAATGGCATCAGCATCCATTTTCACTACTGGCAGATGGCCGGTTATGAAAACCGATGCCGAGTTTACCGGCATCGGTCTTCATAACTCGGCGGTATGCCAAGTTTGGTTTTTTTTTGTTTGTTTTTTTTCTGAAGAAATACAGAAAAGCAGTTTTTTCTGCGTTTCTGTACTTCTTTTACATGTGCTCAGCTATTAACGCCTGCTCCAGGCAGGTGTTAATATCTGAGCGATAAATGTGCGACTGAGACGCATGTGATGAGCGCTATCTCATTCATTCCGTGTCGGATGCGCGTTAAATAGGCACTAATCCCCTTATTGCATTAGGGAGTGGATTAGCGCCTATTTAACCCGCGTCCGACAGCGGGTTAAACAGTGTGCTCGTGTGAGCGCACTGAATTGCATCGGCCCCTAAACATTTGTAGTCATTATAATGGATGAAAAGTATAACCATAGGAATAGATTTGTGTTGAACAAATTTATCGCACTTTGGAGAAATTGCCAATGCGATGTGGAAGCCATTTTTCTTTATTGCGGGTGCTATTTCAGCTATTATTTATAGCATTTTGATAAGTCTAGGGGTAAATTTCACTTCTGCTTAATCGCACGACTTTCTTCTTGCACAGTTTTATTCTGAAAAAAAGGTTTCCATTCCTGAAGTTGCAGGACATTAAATTCTTGGGAGAAAAAAAAGACAAGTGCTATTTCAAAACTGTCCAAGCAAATTGACTTGTGGGCTTTTGGCATCATTATTATTATTATTGCTCTACTGTTGCCCCATACTTAAATCTGACCATTAATCTTATTTATTGTATTCTTAATAGAGATGTGTATCGGATGGCCCGATCGTTTCAGGTTTCGTTATTGGGGAACCATGGGAAATTTCGTATGTCCTGAGGTTTGTTTTTTTGTGGTTTTTTTCGGCCGACCTGAATTTCGGGTTAGCGTGCACTAACGGGGTTAGTGCGCTCTAACTCCCGTTAGTGCATGCTAATTTCGTTTTTCGGGGTTAGCGCGCTATCCCCGAAAAACAAAATTTCATGAAATTTCAGGGAAATTTCCTAGACGAATGCACATCCCTAATTCTTAATGCTCTGTAGATGCCAATGCAACCACATTTTGCAGCTCCTTTTTGTTCAGAACTCAGAATCTGACAGCATGTTAAACCTTGGGCTAGCAAAACTACGGACCCAACATTAACTTCATTATCAGAAAATAAGACACAAGTAAGACTTTTGCAGGTCTTGTTATGTCAGAGACAGTCACTTCCTGCAACTTTGATAAGGTGAGACTGAAAACCTCTTTTATTTATTTGCCTGTTCTTTAACAATTATCTTTCAGGGTGATAGATTCTGAGCTGCCACAGGTCAAAGGTTAACTGATTAGCCATAATTATGCAACAGCTGGTCACTTGGTGTTGGCGCAGCCTGGGCATTCTGACGGGTTGAGGGGCAGGGGCCAGGGGGGCACGGGGATCCTGTGTTCCTCTAATTACCATGAACATTCCTCTGGCTTCCTCAAGGAAAAGAAAGAATCTCCTGAAAGCATTCAGAACAACCTCCGGAGGCTCCCTGATGTCTCCCGGGCAATTTTATGCCTTTTTTTTTTGTTTTATTTTACTGCTCTCAGACTCAGTAATTACCTAGAAAACATGTGGCACTCAACTGACTGCAAGCGGAAAGAGGACTCATGAGCTGATCTCCCTCACATCAAAAGCTGTTGAAATGCAGCTCGGATGATTCAGTGCCAGAACCAGACTTCTGTGTTGTGCGAATGGCAGTATTATATTCAGTACTGAAACACCATAATGTTATCTTACAAGTACATTTTATAATAAAGGTTATTCAGAAAGAACATTTCATTTCAGATGTCCAACGTATTATTTTAACCAGTTATACTGTTTGAGTTAAGACTGATGTAGTGTGATTACCATGCCAGCCTAGTTAGATGTTTACTTCAACTCCTGACCTCTCCCTATAATAAATGCTCTTCCAGGGATGATTACACCACCACAGACTGAACTTTTATTTTTTTGATCTATTGAATTAAACAAACAGCTATCAGGCAGGATGCTAAATAAAATGCCAGCATTGATGGGTAAACCTGTAAAACCTTGCATGCTGCCAAACAATAGTGCACTTTGTTATAACACTAGATGGTGACAGGCCTCATTTTGCTGCACTTTCTTCGCTGTCACCAGGTGCTGAAGGGCCTGCCAGAAGAGCCTTCAACAGGGATCAACTTTTCAACAATCCTGCAGGAAATCAAGGTTTGGAATCCAAGGCTGAGTACTCGACTGAAGCCAATTAGAGAGGATCTGGTCACACTCTATATAGAGCCGTGGGAAGCAGTGCATTGCTTTCAGGCCACTGATCAGAGGATCAGCTTTGAGAAAAACAATGGGGCTGCAATTAAAGGACACTAACAGCCATCACTCCCATGCTGAATAGATCACAGGTCAGCATTGACGACAGTGAGAAATATAAATCTTGTACACCTCATTCATGTACCCTTGCCAGAAACCTTTCGGTTTTTATTCTGTATAAAAGTCATCATGAGCATTTACAATGAATGAGTCTTGTCACTCCTGGAATATGAGCTTCTTGAGTGTAAGATCTCTTTATGGTTTAAATTTCTATGATAATTGTTTTAATTAATTACAGTTCAGCTGATATTTTCTGTACTGAAGAGACTTGGACAGATGATGCTGGGGGTCCTTACACTTAATTAGGTCTTTCCTCCTGAATATTCAGTTTATTCTCATGCAGAACAAAATAAGAGAGATTGTGGGATAGCTTTGGTGGTAAGAAACTCCATCCCTTTAGTGAAACTTGTAGTACATCAAGCCAAAGGGGGAGAATATCTTCTAATGAAGTGGGAGAATATTGCTAAGTCTACATTGCTTTTGTTTTATTGTGTTCCACATGATGATGGTATATCTTTCTCAGGGTTAGTAGATGTAATCTCTGGTCTTTTTTTGAGAATTCCCATAGTATTTGGTACTGGAAGATTTTAATATTGATCTGGAAATTAAAAATTATTTTCTGAAATCAAAGAATGTTCTGGGCTAAGAACAATGGGTGAAAGGTCTGACATATAATGCAGACCATGCCCCAGATTTGGTGGTGTTTCCAGAGAACAATAATAGCAAAAGTAGGATAGCAGATTTCACTGTTCTCTTAATCTCCAGGATTGCTCATAGTCTGGTTAGTTTTACATTTTTCAATTTTGGTCAGAAAAATTGACAGTATTTTAGATGAAGCCTAGTATGAAACTTGCAAAGGAAGGGTAATTTAGACTCTCTTAGTTTCTTTATTAGATGATGTAAGATGTAGTTTAGATGGAAGGAAAAGTGTGATTTTGGTCCAATTGGACATAAAATCTGCTTTTGATACCATCCCCCACCTGAAGTTGGGGGATGGTGGGCTAGTATTGAAATGGATTGTTTCGTTTCTCCAGGGAAGAATGCAGCAAGCTAATCTTGATGGCAATTGTTCAAAGTGGTATAAAAATAAAGGGTAGATTTTTAAAAAATACGCACATGCCTCCATGTGAGCGCGCTACCCGGTGCGCACACATGGATGCGCAATTTTATAACATGCGCGTGCAAGGGGGGTAGATTTTAGCTAGTTTCGTGTGGTGATGCATCGCAGCTTTCCTCAGTTTCCTTCCAGTCCACTCCAATTAAGGAGTGGACAGAGAGGGAACTTCTCTACCCCCTACCCTAGCCTCCCTTCCACTTCTCCTCTCTGCACCCTAAACCTAATTTGCCTTATCTTTTTTTTCTTTGTTTTTTGGGGTTGCTGCTCCTCTGGAACAGAGGCACTTGCGCGCGCTGGCCAGCTGCCGGAGCACGCTTCCCTGGCACAGCGGCAAATGGCTGCTGTACTGATGCCTCCAGCCCCACCCCTCCCTGCCCCCCAGACCGCCCCTCTCTGCCCCCAGACCGCCCCCTTTTCAGGTCCAGCACTTAATCGTGTACCTATGCACTGATTTTTACAAGAAAATTGTAATTCTTTGTTAATCAGCACGGCAGTGAGTCATTCAGGAAATCTAACTGAAGTGTACATCTCCTAAGGGATTGTTTTGCACTAATTTACCTTAGAAGCACATTATAAATTAGAAGGAAAGAGCTCAGTAACCCACATTCCAGTGGGAACACTGAGAGGAGAGGATCACCTTGCTGGTGGCTGAAAGGAATCAGTAAGTTTTTGCTTGGGACATTGTCTTTTTTAAAAGTATTGGGGCAAAGTTAACTATTTGGGACTGTTTTAAAAAAGGATTGGATAAGTTCTTGGAGGAGAAGTCCATTACCTGCTATTAAGTTCACATTGGGGTAGATTTTAAATACTTGCGCGATCGCGTACTTTTGTTCGCGCACCAGGCGCGAACAAAAGTACGCTGGATTTTAAAAGGCCCGCGCGCGTAAATCCGGAAGGATTTATGTGCGCGGGCCTTTTAAAATCCGCCCCTTAGAGAATAGCCACTGCCATTAGCAATGGTAACATGGAATAGACTTAGTTTTTGGGTACTTGCCAGGTTCTTATGGCCTGGATTGGCCACTGTTGGAAACAGGATGCTGGGCTTGATGGACCCTTGGTCTGACCCAGTATGGCATTTTCTTATGTTCTTATGTTTTCTCAGCCAAATATCAATAGGAAGAAAAAAAAAGCAAGTGGCCCAATTTGTAGGGAGTAAAAAGATGGTATTTGATCTCAATCCAGTGCTTCTGTGAATCCTCACCGTAGCACCATGCAACATCCCTGAGATGGACAGCCAAGTAGTTGTATCTTAAATGAGGTAAATACAATCAGCCTTTTGCAAAGGATGAGCAGAGCAAGTTTAAGGACATCCTCATATATTATCATCCCTAGGAACTTGGCAACTGTTCTATTTACTTCTGTAAAAAGGACTTAGTGAAATGATTGTTTTAATTGCATTTATCATATCAATCAATATGAAGCTAAACTATAAATATTTGGTCAGATCACCTTCATCTGTCATAGGGAAGTTAAGGCTCTATAACTTAGTCAGTTCTCAACATACACCAATACCCAGGTAGGAGAAAGCCTCAGAAACCTACATAAAGGAAAGAGGAGAAGGGCACTTCTAGTGGAGTTGCTGCAGGAATTGGTCCTTAGATTAATTATTTTCAACATTTTTGTAAGTGATGTTGTGGAAAGACTATTGATAAAGCTTTGTCTTCTTACGGATCACACCTTATGTGAAACCCATAAGGAGAGATCTTGCAAAACTTGAGGAATGGTCTAGACAGAGTCTGGCAACTATTTTATGCTAAAAAATTCAGAGTCATGCATTTGGGTTGCAAAAACCCAAGGAAACAGTACAGTAAAGTGGGTGAAATTCATCTAAGAATGACATGAGCAGGATCTGGGGGCAGGGAGATCTTAATGTAGCGAAGCAGGTGGATAAGGCAATGGAAAAAGCCAGAAAGATACTTGGGTACATAGGGAGAGGAATAACAGATAAAAGGAAATGATACTGCTCCTGTATAAGTCTCTAGTATGACCTCATTTGAAATTCTATGTATAATTCCGGAAACTGCGTCTTTAAAGGAATATAAATCAGATTGAGTGGCTACTAACCACCTCCTACTGGAGGAGTAGCCACCTCCTACTGGAGGTGGCTACTAACATGATCAGTGGTCTTCATTATAAATAGGGCTTCTAAGTTTAGATTTTAACTCCAATAAATCAGTCCCAATGCAAAAATATAAAATAAATAGATATGATCATTTATCCTTTGCTTACCTTGGATTGCATGCTTTGTTTTTGTGTCTTTTCCATGCTAAATTCTCCTAAGCTGGCCCTGTCCCTCTCTGAGTGCTTTGTCTCACCAAGTCTCCGTGCCTACATCTCACCAAGTCTCCTAGTGCCTATGTCTAGTCCAAGTGCCTATGTCTCATCCAAGTCTTCAATTGCCTGCATCTTGTCCAATTGTCCAAGCGCCTATGTCTCATCCTTGTTCCAGAGTCATTGTCTGTCCTTGACCTCTATCCATCCTGTTGCACCTGCCATTCCCAGGCAGCGGGTTTGAAAGTGCTATCGAGTGGCTAGATGGCTATCCCAGTGACCAGCATTGTGTTGCTGGGGCTTCTCTGGTGCTCCTCTGGTTCAGGAGAGGCCAGAGTGCTCTGAGTCTTCAGTCTATCTGCCCATGCTCGGATATGTCTCACCTGCCTCGGCGCTTCTCCAGAGCCCTCTTCTGGGGCCGTGCCGTGCCCCAAGGGCACACTCTCTCTCCTGAATAGGGACCACTCCCTAGCACTCCTAACAATGCTGTATTAGATCTGGAACAATGTAGGTTTTGAACCCATCATGGAACAGAAACCTTATTAACCAGTAATTTATTCTTTATTGCCAGAGTAAGAAAAGGGAGGTTCTGCAATTGTGGTGTTTTTAGATCTTGCCTCAGGATTTGACACAGTCTCTCATGAGACACTGTTGTCAAGACTATGATTTTAGGATCCATGGAATAGTGTATAACTGGTTTTGATCTTATTTGGAGAGATGTAAATTTCATGTCCATTGGAATAATAGCATCTCTCAATTAAGGTCGTTGCAAGAAGGGGCGTCTCAAGAGTCAGCCCTGTCTGCTCCCCTATTAAATATATATTTGACTCCATTGGCAAAGCTTATTAGAACTATAGGAGTGAAATTTAAATTTTATACTGATGATATTCCGCTAATATTCCTTGTGAATTCTACCACAAAAGTTCCAAATGAAGAGATAAATCTCTGTTTGAGGAAGATTCAGTATTGGATGGCCCCCAATAAGATGGTATTAAATATAGCCAAAACATGGTGAGTCGTAATATTCCTCTAGAAAAGCACCTGTTTTTCAGGTTGAAGGAAAGGACTTAGCTCTGCAGTCTAAGGCGAAAGATTTTAGAGTGGTACTGGACACAGAATTGTCCTTCAAACCTCAGATAAAAAAGGTCTGGTAAACAGCTTATGGTGAGGGTTATTCGACGACTGTGCTATATTTTGGACAAACGTGATTTTACATCAGTTGTCCAGAGATTGGTGCTTTCGATGCTCAATTATTGAGACATCTTGTATAATAGATTACCTTTAAAAACTCTACATGTGTTGAAAATCATTCAAAACTCTGTGGCTAGACAGCTAGAGAAAGTTCCTTTCAGAGCCCATGTCATGCCTACTTTAGCAAACCTTCATTGGCTTCCTATATTGAAGAGAGCAAAATTTAAATGTCTTATGATGGTATTCGAAGTTCATAAAAAAGTTGGTTCTAAATACCTACATGAGTTATTAGTCCCCTACAGTGGCATACTAAGGGGGTGGGGGCAAGGAAAGCGGTCCATCTTGGTGACAACAAGGAGTGGGGTACCAGCAACCAATCAACTGCTATGAGTACTCCCTGTCAGTGCAGCCACAGAGAGAGAAAGAAAAGCATGCATTGTTGGACACATGCTTCTCAGCTGTGCTGTGCTAGCATTGCTTTGGTTCCCAACCCCATTTGGATTCCTTGCTGGCTCTTCCAAGGCTGCTGCTGCATTGCCAACTCTGAGTTCCAATTTAGAGAGGGTGCTTCAGGCAGCCGCAGACCAGAGATTTTATTATTTTAGGGTGAGGGTTCTGTATCATATCTCCCCTAGGTATGTATTCCTGAGCTTGAGACCACCATGGAGATGGCAACTAACCCAGAATCCTCTGCTATCTTAGCCTTTCTGGCTATGTGAACTTTAAATTCCCTACAGAGCCTGACCTGGAGGAATTCCAAGGACACCTGGTCAGCAGTTAAAGCTGGCGACAATTTGTGATGCCTAATTATAGGGTCACAAAAGCAGAAGGCTAGAATGTTGGTTACAGGGGCAACACTGCACGCAGCTTAAGATATAACGATTGCCCTGAGCAGCAAGATTTTAACAGAACAAAGGATTATCTGAAGAATGATGGTAAATGAGCCCCAACTTGGAAAACTAGTCAGGGTAGTTTTGGGATACTGTATCATACTGTTGATATGACATGCAGTTGACATGACAACCTATGTAAATGATACTCCAAGTGGTCATGCAACTTAAGAATTTCTGACCTAGTACTGTATTATATTTTACCTATAAAAGAAGGATCAATTCATGTATACAATGGGATGCTGGTGGTCAGTTTGTCAGAGAAATGGCATCCAGCATCTCCCAAGAATGCTTATATTGCTCAATAAAAAATTATGTTTTCTACAAAATTTAAGTGTTCTTATATCCATGGGTAAGAGTCATAAAGCGTGTTTGGCACTTAACACCCTGCATCTCCTCTCCTCCAGGGTGTATATATATTTAATTCCTTCAACTTATAAGTCATTTGATGGAGACCCACTACCATTTTGGTTGCCCTTCTCTGGACCACCTCCATCCTGTCTCTGTCCCTTTTAAGATACTATCTCAAAAGGAGTGGAGAGAATGAGATGGGATTTAAGGAAACTGGAAGAGTGGTCGAAGATATGGCAGCTGAAATTCAATGCCAAGAAGTGCAGAGTCATGCATATGGGGTGTGGAAATCCGAATGAACTGTATCCGATGGGGGGAGGAGGGCTGATGTGCATGGGGCTGGAGAGAGACCATGGGGTGATAGTGTCTAATGATCTGAAGTTGGTGAAACAATGTGACAAGGTGATAGCTAAAGCCAGAAGAATGCTGGGCTGCTTAGAGAGAGGAATATTGAATAAGAAAAGGGAAGTGATTATCCCCTTGTACAGGTCCTTGGTGAGGCCTCACCTGGAGTACTGTGTTCAGTTCGGGAGACCAGATCTCCGAAGGGACAGAGACAGGATGGAGGCGAGAAGGGCGACCAAAAAGGTGGAGGGTCTTCATCAAATGACTTATGAGGAGAGATTGAAGAATCTAAATATGTACACCCTGGAGGAAAGGAGGAGCAGGGGTGATATGATAGACTTTCAGATACTTGAAAGGTTTTAATGATCCAAAGACAACGACAAACCTTTTCCGTTGCAAAAACATCAGCAGAACCAGGGGTCACGATTTAAAACTCCAGGGAGGAAGACTCAGAACCAATGTCAGGAAGTATTTCTTCACGGAAAGGGTGGTAGATGCCTGGAACTCTCTTCTGGAGCAAGTGATGTAGACCAAAACTGTGAAGGATTTCAAAGGGGCATGGGATAAATACTGTGGATCAATAAAGTCTAGAGGATGTGAATGAAGAGAAGGGGCATGGGGGTGGCTTGCAGGAATGACAGCCACTACCTGGAGATGAATATCCTTATTCAATAAACATACACACGGTTAATGTGACTCCAATATTGCTCTATGCTTCAACGGCAAGAGGAAATGTGGAAAAAAGGATTTGCATCCACATAAAAGCAGGGGAGTAGCTTGCTTGTTACGGCGGTTACTACCCCAAACCAAAAATGCCTGATACTTCACTTTCAATGCATATCCAGCATTGCTCTCTGCTTCAACGGCAGGGGGAATGAAGAAAAGATGTTTTATATTCAGACATATACCAACAAGGACTGAATTACATAGTCTGGGTAAAACAAATAAGCATGGGTGTAGCTTGCTTGTTACAGCAGTTACTATCCCAAATCAAGCTTGATACTTCACTTAGAATACATATCCAGCACAGCCCACTGCTTCAATGGCAGGGGGAATGAAAGGAGGATTTATATTCAAACAAAGACTGAATTCACAGGCTGGATAAACAAGCGTGGGGAAAGCTGGCTTATTACAGCGGTAACTAGTAACTACCCCAAACCAATTAGCTGGATACTTCACCCAGATGCAGCTCCAGTACTGCTATCTACAATGGTGGGGGTGGAAGGGAAATAGAACCAAAAACGTTATTTAAAGGGACAAGAGTAACAGAAAAGTATGAAAAAAAAAGTGTGAAAGCTTGCTGGGCAGACTGGATAGACCATTTGGTCTTCTTCTGCGTCATTTCTATTAGAGATGTGAATCGTGTGATCGATCGTCTTAACGATCGATTTTGGCTGGGGGGGGGGGGGGAATTGGATCGTCGCGGTTTTGTTTTTTTAAATATTGTGTAAATCGGGGGAGGGCGGGAAAACCGGCACACTAAAACAACCCTAAAACCCACCCCGACCCTTTAAAATAAATCCCCCACCCTCCCGAACCCCCCCCCCCAAATGTCTTAAATTACCTGGGGTCCAGTGGGGGGGTCCCGGTGTGATCTTCCACTGTCAGGCCACGGGTGCGTTGATAGAAATGGCGCCGGCGTTACCTTTGCCCTGTCAACTCCCAGCAGCCTCGCACTCCCAGGCCCAGGGAACAGAGAGCGAGTGTTACGCTTGGGCTGAGTTCAGGGGTAGTGAACACCACCCAAAAGGGTGGCTCCAGGTGGAGAGAGACAGGGATGGCTGGAAACCGTGTCTGGGTCCCGGCTGGGTCAGGGCAGACAGCAAGAGCAGTGTCTGGGTCTAGGCTGGGTCAGGGCAGGCGGCAGTTAGCAGGGTCTGGGTCCAGGCTGGGTCAGGGCAGGAGGCAGATAGCAGTGTCTAGGTTCAGGCTGGGTCAGGGCAGGAGGCAGAGCAAGGCAGGTCAGAAGGCCCGTAGGCCACACACGCACAGAAGGCCCGTAGGCCAGACACCGTAAGCGGGGCAAGGCAGGTCAGAAGGCCCGTAGGCCACAGACACACAGAAGGCCCGTAGGCCACACACCGTAAGCGGGGCAAGGCAGGTCAGAAGGCCCGTAGGCCACACACACACAGAAGGCCCGTAGGCCACACACCGTAAGCGGGGCAAGGCAGGTCAGAAGGCCCGTAGGCCACACACACACAAAAGGCCCGTAGGCCACACACCATAAGCGGGGCAAGGCAGGTCAGAAGGCCCGTAGGCCACACCCACACAGAAGGCCCGTAGGCCACACACCGTAAGCGGGGCAGAGAGCCCGTAGGCCAAACACACACAGACAGTAGAGCAGAGGGCCCGTAGGACTGCACACACAGTAAGCAAGGCAGGGCAGGGCAGAAGGTCCGAAGACCATACACAGCACAAGGTAGAAGGCCCGAAGGCCGCGCAAGGCAAGGCAAGGCAAGGCAAGGCAAGACAGAAGGCCCGAAGGCCGCGCAAGGCAAGGCAAGGCAAGACAGAAGGCCCGAAGGCCGCGCAAGGCAAGGCAAGACAGAAGGCCCGAAGGCCACGCAAGGCAAGGCAAGGCAAGACAAGGTAGAAGGCCCGAAGGCCACGCAAGGCAAGGCAAGGCAAGACAAGGTAGAAGGCCCGAAGGCCACGCAAGGCAAGGCAAGGCAAGACAAGGTAGAAGGCCCGAAGGCCACGCAAGGCAAGGCAAGACAAGGTAGAAGGCCCGAAGGCCACGCAAGGCAAGGCAGAAGGCCCGAAGGCCACGCAAGGCAAGGCTAGGCAAGGTAGAAGGCCCGAAGGCCACGCAGGGCAAGGCAAGACAAGGTAGAAGGCCCGAAGGCCACGCAAGGCAAGGCAAGGCAAGGCAGAAGGCCTGAAGGCCACGCAAGGCAAGGCTAGGCAAGGTAGAAGGCCCGAAGGCCACGCAGGGCAAGGCAAGACAAGGTAGAAGGCCCGAAGGCCACGCAAGGCAAGGCAAGGCAAGGCAGAAGGCCCAAAGGCCACGCAAGGCAAGGCTAGGCAAAGCAAGGTCAAAGCAAGGAAGGCTAGAGCAGGGAGCCCAGGCGAGCTCGATGCCGAAGCACCGAGGGAACTGTCAGGCAGGGTTATAAGGGAAAGCCCAGAACATAGAGAGGAGAAGGGAGATAGACTGGGCCTGTCAGGAGAGCCAGCTCTAGAGGGACCCCTGGTGGTGAGGCGGTTGCACAGCAGCCATAGCCATAACAGCGAGGCCTCAGAATTTGGCACAGATGTATAAAACAGCTTGGGAAAACGAAAAGGCCTGATTCCTCAACACCAAAGTCACATGATAAACTTAGAATCAGGGAGGGTAATTTCCAATGCAATACTTTACCTGCAGAAATGGCGCCGGCGCTACCTTTGCCCTGTCATATGACAGGGCAAAGGTAGCGCCGGTGCCATTTTGGTTCCTGTCCCCCGACGTCAAGAGCGTAGGAGATCGCTCCCGGACCCCCGCTGGACCCCCAGGGACTTTTGGCCAGCTTGGGGGGCCTCCTGACCCCCACAAGACTTGCCAAAAGTCCAGCGGGGGTCCGGGAACGACCTCCTGCACTCGAATCTTGTTGCCGTATTGCAAAATGGCACCGGCCATACGGCCGGCGCCATTTTGCAATATGGCAATATGGCCATACGGCCGGTGCCATTTTGCAATACAGCCCGAGTATTGCAAAATGGCGCCGGCCGTATGGCCATATTGCTGTATAGCAAAATGGCGCCGGCCGTATGGCCGTATGGCCGGTGCCATTTTGCAATACGGCAACAAGATTCGAGTGCAGGAGGTCGTTCCCGGACCCCCGCTGGACTTTTGGCAAGTCTTGTGGGGTTCAGGAGGCCCCCCCAAGCTGGTCAAAAGTCCCTGGGGGTCTAGCGGGGGTCCGGGAGCGATCTCCTATGCTCGTGATGTCGGGGGACAGGAACCAAAATGGCGCCAGCGCTACCTTTGCCCTGTCATATGACAGGGCAAAGGTAGCGCCGGCGCCATTTCTATCAACGCACCCGTGGCCCGAGAGTGGAAGATCACACCGGGACCCCCCCACTGGACCCCAGGTAATTTAAGACATTTTGGGGGGGTTCGGGAGGGTGGGGGATTTATTTTAAAGGGTCGGGGTGGGTTTTAGGGTTGTTTTAGTGTGCCGGTTTTCCCGCCCTCCCCCTTCCCCTCCCCCTTCCCCTGATTTACGATTTTTGACGATAAATCGGGGGAATTCCTATTATATATCGCCTCTAACGATTTTTGACGATTTAAAATATATCGGATGATATTTTAAATTGTCAAAAAACGATTCACATCCCTAATTTCTATGTTTCTGTGTTCTACGTTCTCTCCAGAACTGAACACAGTACTCCAGGTGAGGCCTCACCAGGGACCTGTACAAGAGGATTATCACCTCCTTTTTCTTATTGGTTATTCCTCGCTCAATGCAGCCAAGCATTCTTTTGGCTTTTGCTATCACCTTGTCACATTGCTTCGCCATCTTCAGATCACTAGACACTATCACCCCAAGGTCTCTCTTTTGTTCTGTGCAGAGCAGCCCTTCACCTCCATCACATTCAGCTCTTTTAGATTACCACACTCTAGATGCATGACTCTGCTCTTCTTGGCTGTGTTGCTCCTTTGGCCCCCTGAATGTCCTTTACTGTCAGGTGTAGCAAGTGTGCAAACCAATGTATCCCCTCACTGCCTTTTTCATATTTGCATCACTGTCTGTCATGAAAAAAACCCCCAGGAACAACAGCCTATTTCTGTTCTAGTTACCAACCCTTCACCATATTCTTTATTTCTGCTAAGATATTGTCCATCACCTGGGTGTGCAACACAGTCCACCTGTATCCAGCTACTCCATCCTTGCTAAAGCCACTCCCCCCATTCCTTGGACAGCTACCACTACCGTGCTGTTAGGGAAAGCTAAGCATGTGTAACATTCTGGCTGATCTAGATGTTGCTGGTGAAATGGATGCTACCCCTAGACCTTAGCAAGCCATGCATGCATGCAAGCATGGCCAAGTAAATGTGCAGGCCAAGGATAATATGTCTGATAAATATTCATCTAGGAGGGTACTTTGGTAATTGGGAGTTACAGCTGCCTTCTGTAAGGGCCAGCCATCCAGGACAATCATTTCCCTGATGCAGCAAGTGACTACTTTTGATGCTGCCTGGCTCCAACTATGGGACAGTTAGGTGAATGCACATCCCATCATCTCCATGGTGGCCTGCTGATGTGGGGTAGTGGTCTGCTTTTCTATCACTTCACTGGAAGAAGAAGCCAGAGAGGTAGTTGGCTTAAGAGGCTGACTTCCCCTATTCTAGCGCTTTCCTGTTGCTGCTGCTGGTAATGCTTCTTTGACTCACAGACATGGTCACCAGGCTAGTACTGACAGCCTCCCATGAAGATCATGCTAATAAGCATTATCTTTTGACATGATGCTGCATGCCACTGTTTGTAAGATACCATAGTATCTTTTCTCTACTGACGCATTTACAACAGTGAATCTACTCTGCCAAACTCAGGTCCTTCTTTGCTCTGAAGGGCCTCCACAGCTTGGATTTCTTATGGACGTTCCTCTTCTTCTCTGAAAGCTTGGGGGCTGGAGTGGGCTGCTGCTGCTGCTGAATCTGGGACTGAGAATGGACCAAAGGGCAAAAGGCCAAAAGAATCACTCAAGCACTCAACTACTTCTTCTTCCTGGGGGGTGCTGTTTGCCCCAGCAATATTGATGATTTCTGCCTTCTCTATCTATTCAGTAGAGGATAGCATGCTAGTAACTAATCGCCCCATGTTCTCATCTGTTATTTGGTCTATGAGTCTGAGATACCCCTCACATGGTTCATTTGAATCAGTTATTTCTTGCAGAATCTGCTGCAGTTATTTCTCAAGAGGTATCCTATAGAAGCACTGTGCTGCTTTAAGCTGCCCCTTCTAAATACTGCCCTTGTCCTTACCTCTTCACTGCCAGTGTCAATGCCACCCTCCACTGACTATGTCTCCTCCTGCTTCTGCACCATATTAATAGAGCTAACAGTGTCAGCAGGCAGCACATGCTCTTCCAACCTTAGGTTCTTTTTGTTTGATGTTGCCTGAGTCTATGGTTTACCCCTGTAAAAAAAAAAAATACAAATCTCTTTTTATCTTGAATGGAAGATTGCTGGTACTACTAGTGCTTCATGCATCTGCACTAAACTGTGCCTTTCCAGAAGAAGGGAATGTTTTCCCTCTCCTTTTGCCATTTTTACTACAGTGTGTTCTTCTTTTTCCCATTCCCATGGCATGATGGGAATTTGACATAGTTACTACTGGAGTGCCTATGGAGAGGTGTTTGTCTTTTTACAAGTGTGTGTAATATTCTACTCTCAAACACACACACCAGCGTATTTGACTAAAAGGACAACACACACACAGACACTCACACAAACACAGAGGCAGAGACTACTGCAGTGCACAGAGGCACTCACTCTCTTTTTTTATAAGCATGCCACTCTGCTGCAATGCCAGTGCCTTTCTAGTGAGTTCCTACCTGTACTGGTAGTGGTGCTGTTTTTTCCAGAAACAATGATGACACAGTTTTCAGTTTATGGGAAAAAAAAACTACACTATATACACAAAATGTATTCACAATGTGAATCTCTTTTCCAATCCAAGATAGTAGAAAAATCCAAGCCTGGCTCCTTTGTTGTTTTTTTGTTTTCACTACACTACACTTCTGAATATTGCTCAGGCCAATAAACAGATCTCTGACTGGCTTTTGCTTCTGCTTTTTCAGTGCTACATAGTTGCATTGTGAGTGTGATCACACTTGAGCTGTATCTCTGAAAAATGGAATAAAGATTTTTGACACATAGTTACAGTATATCAGAGAAAGCACAGCAAATATAATCAAGTCCATGTCACAATTCTCCTAGTCTCAATTTTTCAGTTCTCAGAGCTAGAATTCTACGACTATTCTGTCCTGCATCCCAGAGATTAATAAGCTCAAATGTTCTGACTCAAATGATCACTTTCAGCTTGAAACAAAAGAGGAAGTTCGACAATTGTTAGCTAGGTAGACTTGGGAAAGCAAGTACTTATCCCTAGGAGTGAGATATAAAAAAAACAGATCAACTACTGTGGATCTGCCATGTACTCAGGGGTGGATTGGCCTATCGGGGGATCGGGCATCCCCGGTGGGCCGGTCGCTCCAGTCACGTGGTCTGCTGTGTGCGGCCGTTACAGAGCCGTGCTCGGCAGACCACGTGATGTGTCCTGGGCCGGCCTGGGCGGCGAATACCCGGCCGGTCGTCCTCGGGATTCCGCCGCTGCATGTACTTGTAACTCGGATTGGCCACTATTGGGATGCTGGGCTTGATAGACGTTGGTCTGTCCTAGAATGCCATTTCATATGCTCTTATATTTTTATGTTAATCCATATAGATGCCATCTAGGGTAGACTGGTTATAAAAAATGCTTGCCCTTGATTGGTCCGGCTTCCTGGCTTGTTTCCTGTCCTTTCCCATCCTGGATCCAGTCAATCTAGAGCAGTGGTCCCCAATCCTGTCCTAGGGGTCCACCAGCCAGGTGGGTTTTTAGGATATTCACAATGAATATGCATGAGAGAAAATTTGCATGCACTGCTTCCACAACATGCAAATTTTCTCTCATGCATATTCATTGTGGATATCCTGAAAACCCGATTGGCTGATGCACCCCCAGGACAGGGTTGGATGGAGACCACTGATCTAGAGTGAATGTGACATCACTGTTTGCTAGTTGCCTTCAAAAGAAAAAAAAACTCTGCAGTTTTGCTTCTCCCATAGACTTTAATAGGAAATGAAACCAAGGTTAAAAAAAAAAAAAGTTTATGTTGATTTTTGGAGCACTAGCCATTCATATTCATTTTGACAAACAAATCTACCTGATTTGGCTTGGATTCCTTATTTGTTTTAAAAGCATGCACATCCCTAAACTTCCCTTCTGTCCATAATGCCCAATAAAAACAAAGTTTGGGAGAAGTAAGGGTCAGAAAGGTTGCTGTAGGTGAATTATTGAATTATCTTAATGCATTTATGACTAGCTTTATAAATTATACTTTCAATGAGTTTGCTCTCTGACCTGATGAATGGAATATAACTCTTGAAAACTAGTCACAAATGCATTAAGTTAGTCCAGGAAAAAAGATGTCACCTACAACTTTATTATTGACCTTTATTTCTATGCAGTTATGAAGGATGAAAAGGATTACTTAAATACACTGAGTTATGCTGCACCTACAAGAAGCTGAATACAATAATTAGCATTATTTTCTATATAATGAAAGATAGTACCTTGGGTTAAATTAGTGGCATTACCAGACAGGTTAACTTCATGAAATTTAATTTGAAATAGTGTTTGCACATTGGTCACACATTATTTTGCTAGCTGCTGTTGTAATAAGTTTCACTAGATTGAAAGTTTGGGGAAAAATCATGCAGCATTTTCTATACATGTGTTAAACTGCACAAACTTTGTTGTGCTTATATTTTGCCTTACGTCATGTCTTATGCCATGAAATATGTGTACGATTTCAATAGTAAGCAATTGTACCATTTGTGTGCAATTTCCCAAAGGAAAATGCAGTGGATGCCAGGAGCAGGCACCCATTGGAGGTGATGGGAATAAATATAATACCCAGAATTCAAGAAATGTGCGAAAAGCACAGGAGATCTTCAGTGGTGGGTAGTAGGAATAAAACAGTAGGGTCATAAGAACATAAAAATTGCCATACTGCGTCAGACCAAGGGTCTATCAAGCCCAGATTTCTTATTTCCAACAATAGCCAATCCAAGTCACAAGAACCTGGCATGATTTCAGAGTGGCTTTCCCCAAGTCTATCTGGTTAATAACAATTTATGGACTTCTTCAGGAAGTCATCCAAACCTGTTTCAGACCCAGCTACACTGATTACCTTTACCACATCCTTCAGCAATGACTTCTAGAGCTTAATTGTGCATTGAGTGAAAAATAATTTTCTCTGATTTGTTTTAAATGCACTACTTACTAACTTCATGGTGTGTTCCCTAGTTCTCATATTATTTGAAAGAGTAAATAACCATGGTAACAAAGCAGGTACAAAATATGACCAATATGTGCTGCCATATTTTCTGATTCAAGGATGAGCTATTCTAAATAGTATGTCAATTATATAGGCGGGGTTTGGGAGAGGGGCAAGTTCTGGCACCATTTTTTATGGCAAATATTTATATATCAGACTTAAGTCTTGGCCATGGTTTTGAACAATCTGAATTTTAACCTTGTTTTGCTTTTCAAAACGAAAACAATACATTTTTCTCCATATCTATCTATCTATCTGTCTATCTGCTTAGTGTTGCTCGGGTAGTCTGGCCTATAATATCTTTCAAGATGCAATACAGTGCGCTGAGCAAAAAGCATTGGTTAACCCGTGATTGGATGCGTGTTTTAGACATGTCCACACCCTCTTATGTTATAAGGGGATTAGCATGTCCAAAATGCACGTCCAACCCTCTGCGAAGCTAACAGTGCTCATCACATGTAAATGCATGTTGATGAGGCTATTAACTATTCTCCCCGATAAAAAAAAAAAAAATGTGCACCGGATGTGCACATTTTTACTCTACAAAATTTACGCATTTTTACTCTACAAAATTAAAAGCAGAAATAACTTCTTTTTTGTACTTCCTTCGACTTAATATTGTGGCGATATTAAGTGGTGATATTAAGTCAGAGGAACAAAAAGAGAATGTTTAAAAAAAAACATTAAAAAGAAAAAAAGGTGCAGATTAGGAGAAGTGGCGCTCAATTAACAAGCGTCCAATCTCCTAATCTGTGGCACTGCACAGGTAAGGAAAACATTTCCTAACTCACTGACAACTACCTCTCCTGGGTGTCCGCTGCCGAAGAGGGGTGCACAATTTACCGTATCACCTCCTTTTTACCACAGCAGCTGATTTAAATATTAAGTTGGGTGCCCCGGAGAGGTCAAATGGCACACATTAGGAGAGCATGCGCTCAATCATGAGCGCCCGTTTTCCATGTGCCAATATTACATCACCCTGTTTGTGTGTGCGTGTGTATGTGTGTGCCTGTGCCTGTGTGTGTGGAGCCCTAGGACTCTGTGGGATGGAGAGGGGGGCTGTGCCTGGGTTTGTGTGTGTGTATGTATGTGTCTGCCTGTGCTTGTGTGTACCTCTGCCTATATGTGGGCGTCTCTGCCTGCATGTGTGTGTATGTCTGCTTGTGTGTGTGTGTGTGTGTGTATGTATTCATGAATGTGGGAGCCTGTGCGTGCTTTTGCAAGCATGTGCACACTTGCTTGTGTGTGCTTCTTCATGCTTCTGTGTGCTTCCACATGCTTGCACAAGATTGCCTGCAGGCTTGTGCTAGCTTGCTTTTGTGCCTGTGTGAGCTTGTATATATGTTTGTGTATGCTTATGCAAACTTGGGTCCCCCTATGTGTGTGTGTGCCTATGCCTGTCTGTCTCTGTGTGTGGGAGTGTGAGAGACAGGGCTTCACAGACAGAACATATTAATAAATATTATCCAGCATTGCTCTGGTTGCCTGGTCAATAACAGCCTGGGTATTTGCACCTGTGTGTGCGTGCGCCTGAGTGAGTACACCTGTACCTGTGGGTGTGGGTGCCTTTGCCTGTGTTTCTGTGTGTTCAGGGGAACCTGTGTGTGTGTGTGTGTGTACCTGTATGAGTGTGCATCTGCATGTGTGTTTATCTGCCTGTGTGAGTGTCTGCCTACATGTGTGTGCCTGTGCATGTATGTGTGCTTGTGTGTGTATGTGTGTCTAAGTGCTTGTATGCATGTGTGACAGAGACCCCATTTTGCCTCTGTTTGTATGTGCATGATCAGGCTAGAAATCTTAATTCCATAATGCTCTGTGGATAGGACCCTGTGGGGAAGGGAAGAGTCCACCAGGTGGGACCAAACTGGAGCTGGGAAAAGAGTATAGACTTAGCTGTGTTCAAGAGGTCCCTAAGCCTCTAGGGGGAAGGCAGTTCCTGTAAAGCATGCTGGCCTATGAGAAGGGTATGAGTGTACACTATCCAAGAAACCATGCAGTCTACAGCCCTTATAAGAACATAAAAACATAAGAAATTGCCATGCTGGGTCAGTCCAAAGTCCATCAAGCCCAGCATCCTGTTTCCAACAGAGGCCAAACCAGGCCACAAGAACCTGGCAAGTACCCAAACACTAGGAAGATCCCATGCTACTGATGCCAGTAATAGCAGAGGCCATTCCCTAAGTCAGCTTGATTAATAGCAGTTAATGGTCTTCTCCTCCAAGAACTTATCCAAACCTTTTTTAAAGCCAGCTACACTAACTGCACTAACCATATCCTCTGGCAACAAATTCCAGAGCTTTATTGTGCATTGAGTGAAAAAGAATTTTCTCCAACTAGTCTTAAATGTGCTACTTGCTAACTTCATGGAATGCCCCCTAATCCTTCTATTATCCGAAAGTGTAAATAACCAATTCACATCTACTTGTTCAAGACCTCTCATGATTTTAAAGACCTCTATCATATCCCCCCTCAGCCGTCTCTTCTCCAAGCTGAACAGCCCTAACCTCTTCAGCCTTTCCTCATAGGGGAGCTGTTCCATCCCCTTTATCATTTTGGTTGCCCTTCTCTGTACCTTCTCCATCGCAACTATATATTTTTTTGAGATGTGACGACCAGATTTGTACACATTATTCAAGGTGCGGTCTCACCATGAAGCAATATAGAGGCATTACGACATTTTCCGTTTTGTTAACCATTCCCTTCCTAATAATTCCTAACATTCTGTTTGCTTTTTTGACTGCCGCAGCACACTGAGCCGACGAGTTTAAAGTATTATCCACTATGATGCCTAGATCTTTTTCCTGGGTGGTAGCTCCTAATATGGAACTGGACATCATGTAACTACAGCAATGATTATTTTTCCCTATATGCAACACCTTGCACTTGTCCACATTAAATTTCATCTGCCATTTGGATGCCTAATTTTCCAGTCTCACAGGGTCCTCCTGCAATTTATCAAAATCCGCTTGTGATTTAACTACTCTGAATAATTTTGTATCATCTGCAAATTTGATTACCTCACTCATCGTATTCCTTTCCAGATCATTTATAAATATATTGAAAAGCACTGGTCCAAGTACAGATCCCTGAGGCACTCCACTGCCCACCCCCCCCCCCCCACCCCCCCTCCACTGAGAAAATTGTCCATTTAATCCTACTCTCTGTAGTAAGTGTAAGTGACTATGGTTATGGTAGGAAGTATATTGAGAATTTGTGTTTGCTTAATAAAGTTTTCGTCTGCATCAGTGGATTTCTGACTCCATCCAGGGAAACTCCACTCAGTCTTCCAAAGCCTATATGTGTGCCTGTGTCTGTGAGCCTAAGTGTGTTTGAGGCAGTGCTTTGCAGACAGAATATATTATGTTCTGCACATTGTACTTTCCACTGTTCTGGGCACAACCTGGTGGCCACAGATAGGCACAACAAACTGGCACTAGCCTTTACTATCTCTCTCTCTGTATATATATATATATATATATATATATATATATATATATTAGGGATGTGAATCGTTTTCCATATCGTCTTAACGATAGAAATCGTGTGGCAGGGCAAGAAAATCGTCTTAGGCACGATTTTTTAGTTAAAAAATCGTTAAAAATCGTTTTTTCCGATTAGTGCGCACTAACTGGGAGTTAGTGCGCACTAACTGAAAATGATACAATTTGACACTTTTCAGGTCAGTTAAGGTCAGTTTAGGAATGAATATGTATTCCTATTGGCTGCCCTCTTATTTATTCATGTTACCAAGTTTCCTACTGACAGTATATGGGGGATGGGAAATGGAAACAGTTGGTAGCTTGACAAAACAAGTAATGTGATCAGTCAATGTGACTAGAACTTGTGCCCTAACCCTGATACCAGGGGTATTGTGATCTTCCTGCACACAGTGCCCTATCCCTATTAATACCAGGAGTGTTGTGATCTTCCTGCACACAGTGCCCTATCCCTAATACCAGGGGTGTTGTGATCTTCCTGCACACAGTGCCCTATTCCTGATACTGGGGGTGTTGTGATCTTCCTGCACACAGTGCCCTATTCCTGATACCGGGGGTGTTGTGATCTTCTTGCACACATCCCGGTATCAGGGATAGGGCACTGCATGCAGGAAGATCACAACACTCCTGGTATTAATAGGGATAGGGCACTGCATGCAGGAAGATCACAACACTCCTGGTATTAATAGGGATAGGGCACTGCATGCAGGAAGATCACAATACCCCTGGTATCAGGGATAGGGCACTGTGTGCAGGAAGATCACAATACCCCGGAGGAGTGAGGGTCAGGCAGCTCCCCCCTGTCTGTGAAGCCAGCCTCTCACTAGTAATGCAGGGAGGGAGCTGTCTCAGACTTCACCATCCTCCCCCCCCTCACCCACACACCATTCACTAGCTGGGACATGGGGGAAGTCAGGAGTGAGGGTCAGGCAGCTCCCCCCTGTCTGTGAAGCCAGCCTCTCACTAGTAATGCAGGGAGGGAGCTGTCTCAGACTTCACCATCCTCCCCCCCCCCCCTCACCCACACACCATTCACTAGCTGGGACATGGGGGAAGTCAGGAGTGAGGGTCAGGCAGCTCCCCCCTGTCTGTGAAGCCAGCCTCTCACTAGTAATGCAGGGAGGGAGCTGTCTCAGACTTCACCATCCTCCCCCCCCCCCCCTCACCCACACACCATTCACTAGCTGGGACATGGGGGAAGTCAGGAGTGAGGGTCAGGCAGCTCCCCCCTGTCTGTGAAGCCAGCCTCTCACTAGTAATGCAGGGAGGGAGCTGTCTCAGACTGGTATCAGGGTTAGGGCACTGTGTGCAGGAAGATCACAACACTCCTGGTATTAATAGGGATAGGGCACTGTAAGAGATGACTGTAGTAGATTGAATAAAGATCTGATGTTTCTGCTCTCCTCACACCAAACAAAAACAACACACAAGCAGAGAAGCCCTTCTTACAAAGCTGAGCTAGTGAGTTAAGTAGGAGGAAAAGTAAACATACTTGTGCCAGTGTGGCTACTTAAAAAATACACTTACCAACAATCAATTACATATATTTGAACTGTGTACAGTTCCAGCCAGGACCACCTTTCTAAAATGCACAGTGATTGGCAAATTCAACATGCACTAGCATTTCAGGTGCCTGCTAACAAAAATAATAAACAAACAAGTTCTAGTCACGTGAGTGCTGATCATTACATTACTTTTTTTGTCAAGCTTCCAACTGTTTCCATTTCACATCCCCCCAACCATTACCTCAGTATTAGCCTTGGTAACATCAATAGATAAGAGCACAGCCAGCCAATAGGAATACATACATACATATTCATTCCTAAGTGACCTTTACTGACCTGGGAAGTGTGAACACTTTGTTTCATTTTCTGTTGGTGTTCGTTAGTTTCCAGTTCCATTTCCCATCCCCCCAACCATCACCTCAGTGGTAACCTTGGTAACATCAATAGATAAGAGGGCAGCCAGCCAATAGGAACACATATTCATTCCTAACTGACCTTCAGTGACCTGGAAAGTGTTTATTTGTATCATTTTCAGTTAGTGCGCACTAAATCGAGTTAGTGCGCACTAACGGGGAGTTAGTGCGCACTAACTCGAGTTAGTGCGCACTAACACGATTTAACGATTTTTAACGATAAATCGTTAGAATTTCTATTGTATCGTGTTCTATAACGATTTAAGACGATATAAACATTATCGGACGATAATTTTAATCGTTGAAAAACGATTCACATCCCTAATATATATATATATATATATATATACACACACACACACACACACACAGTATGGGTATATTTTAATACATGCGCACAGGTGTCCATGAGTGCATGCTTCCCGGTGGACACACATGGATACACCGAATTTTATAATCAACGCGCACATGTGCGTGCGACGTGCACAAGGGAAGGTGTAGTTTTGCAAGTCCACACCACGACGCAATCAGCACTTCCCCAGTTCCCTCCCAGTCCGCTCCAATTAAGGAGCGGACTGGGAGGGCACTTCCCTAACCCCCTGCCTAACCTTCCTAACCCTTCCCCTCCCCACCCTCTAAACCTACCGTACCTTACCTTTTTTTTTATTTTTAAGTTGCTGTTCCTCCAGTGCAACTTGTGCACACTGGCAATCAGCCGACGCGCACTTACCCAGCACAGCGGCAAATGGCTGCTGTACCCCTCCAGCCCCACCCCTCGCTGCCCCCTTAATCTGGGCTCAGCACCTCAGCGTGAAACAGGGGTTACGCATGTGGCCAGGCCCCTTTGACAATGCGCACAGTGTGTTCAAGACCCGTCCTTGCGTGCAACCCACATTTTTTATGCATACAATTGATTTAAAATCTGCCCTTATATGTGTATTTATAGATATGTGTATATATAGATAGATAGATATACACACACCCATATGGGAATAAACTGGGACCTGGGAATAAACTGCTAAATGTGTATGAAACGAGAGGAAACTGAATTACTCTGTGCACTTTAATTTGTAACATTTTTTATTATTTCAATGAAGCTTACAACATATCAATGGCCCTGTGATGGTGGTACCCTTGAGACCACGGGACAAGTGACAAAGAGAATGAGAAAAACATAGGTCATCTCAATCCCTCCCCCCTCCCCCTTTCCTCCCTTTCTCCCCTCCCCCCCCTCTGTATACCAAGCAAAACAGTCACCCATAAGGCCATACTGTATGTCCTAGCATCCCATACAAGTTGAGCCAGGTCTGGATCCGGAAAATATCCAGTAAGTCAGTCATTGAGAATCAAACTCCTGGATCTGTGTGGTAGGGCCACGTTGACAAAATCATCTGGCGCTGTATAATCATAGAGTTTGTCATACATTTTTAAAAATGTTCAACTTTTTTTTTTTTCAAAATATTTTTTAAATCTTTTTAAAGTTGGTTTGGTTTGTCATTTGGTTTCCATTGGTCAGTTCATATGTTTAAATACCTCAGGTTTCAATATGGCCGCTCCATTCTGAAACGCCGAACTCCAGTGCTACATTTGGACATGTTCAACGTTTAAAGACACGTATTTATGTATTCAAAAATTGGTTCTACAATGTTGGACATTATTTGATATTTCAACTTTGTTTTTTCATCTTCTAGAACTATTGCTCCTGAGCCCCTGACGAAGTTTAAATGAAACATGCGCCGTGTCGGGCGAATGAGGGCACACAAAGCAGGGCATTTAAATGTTTTGTCACAGCACACACTCTAACGATAAGTGTCTTTTCAGTTGTTATGTGGCATTAAATTGAACTTTAAAAAGATTTAAAAAATATTTTGAAAAAAAAAAAGTTGAACATCTTTAAAAATTTATGACAAACCCTATGATTTTAAATTTTGAGTGGTCCATTATGTAGCACTTGGGTATTGAAGCAAATACCTTATAAGTGAACACAGCATAACGCATTGTCATTTTTGGACATTGGCTCTTTAATGGGGGTTTTGTCATTTTTCCAATAACATTAGCATTTCATATGTTGTGGTTCTTTTTTTAAAAGTTTGTCACTATTTAACCCAGTATAGTCTTTCCATTTGGCCCATAGGTATTATTGGAAAGGGATATCGTCCGCCCTGTAGTATGGAAAACGCCACAGGCAGGATAAGGAAGTGACGGCAGACAGCTGGAGATCTAGCCACACTGGTGCATGGTCAGAGATAGCAATGTCCCCTATGCCAGCATCATTAAATTTAGTAAAAAGATGACCGCTAATTAAAAAGTAATCCAAGCAGGACAAGGTGGCGTGCGCTCATGAGAGATGCATAAAATTATTTTCCATTGGATGAAATATATGCCACACATCTACTAAGTGTAGTGACTGTTCTAATTGCAGAGGTCCTTTGATCACCCCCAAGTCTTGTGTGGATGTTTGGGACTTGTCCAGAGTAGGGTCTCGGATGGCATTAAAATCGCTGCCCAAAATTAGGAAGTCATTGAGATATGGGAGAAGTAGACAATGAAGGTCTCTAAAAAACCCAGGACTATATTTATTAGGGGCGTAGATGTTACATAGTACAAGAGTAAGTTCATACACCTGAATTTCCAGAATGAGATACCGCCCTTGAACGTCCTTAATTTCTTTTTGAACTCTAAATGGCAACTGTTTATTAAATAATATTGCCACACCAGCGGATTTAGTAGATGCTGATGCAAAGTATACTCCGCCAACCCAAATTCTACATAATTTTCATGTTCTAAGACTGTGAGATGGATCTCCTGTAGTAATGCTATATCAACCTGTTTCTTTTTTAAGTGAGCAAGATTTTAGAATGCTTAATTGGAGAGTTTATCCCGCACACGTTCCAGGATATTATTCGGGTGCCACCACTAGGAGTGCCTCAACCTGGGAATACAAAACAGATGAATCAGAAAATACACTTCAAAGTGGGAGCCCTCCCAGCTCAAGCCCCCACACATCCCTGACAGTACTATAACAGATCCGAACCTGCAAACACACATTTCCATGACAGGTAGCACAGAACACAAGATATCCCCACCCCACCCCCCACCCACCCCCCACCCACTCCCCCCCTCCCCGACCTGTTCCATTCCCCAAAACACCAAGCATCCCCAACATCCAGAACAACCCTATGGAGACCACTTCCATGCAAACAACCCCCCCCCCCAATCCAGCCCCATCCACAGCATTGAACATGATATCCAGATAGGCAAGTCTTGCTTCAGCGTAAGAGCCCAAAAATAATAAGCAAAACAAAGAGGCCAAAATCCTGTAGCACCCACCAGCAGTCCTGACCTTAAACCCAGGCCAATTTGCATTATTGCCCTCCCATTGCTTTCAAGGTTGCAGTGCGTGATGTGCAATCCCTACAGATTCCAGGGAGTTCTGTAGAAAAAAAAATGGAAAACTGAGGGTTCACCACTCAAAGTCGCTAGGTCAAAAAAAATTAACCTTTCAGCGTCCAAAGTCAATAGCCTGACTGATCAAGCCTGCGTGAGCACCTAGCCTGGACTCAAATTGGTCTCCTCCAGATGCTGCGTGTAAAAGAGTGAATGTGTGAGTAAAAAACTGTGCACCTCCTCCGCTCCCGTGAACCATTGAACCCCTGTCTGAGTGTTGGCCCACAGGCATGCCGGATAGACCAGGGATGCCCAATAGCTGCCGCAATCAACTTTGAACATAAGGGCGCCAAAAGGCGGCGTTTAGCCGCCAGCGCCGCAGAGAAGTCCTGAAAAACCATAATCTTCTGGTTCTCATAAACCAGGGACTTGCCAGCTCAGGTAGCTTGTAGCATCTCGCATTTGTGTGCGAAATTAAATATTTTCACTATTACTACCCTAGGCCGAGGATCTGAGGCCTTTTTAAGCCCTAGCCTATGCGTGTGTTCAGTGTGGAAGGGGCCATGTGCCTGGGAGAGCGCGAGTTCCTTATTGAGCCAGTTCTCCAGAAAGGCAGGGAGCTGTTGGTCATCAAGGGACTCAGGAAGGCCAATAAAACACAGCTTTGAGCGCCTCGAACGGTTTTCAAGGTCTTCCAGCCTTTTGGAGTGCTTCTCCAGAGCAGCCTTGAGAACGGAGATCTCTGTCTGTGAGGTTAGGATGCCATCTTGTATGTCTGACACGTGCTGTTCCAGGTCAGAGAATCGGGCCTCATACCCTGCAAAAGCCTCAGATAACTCCGAGAGTTTTGCTGAGATCATTTTTAGTTCAGGACCCAGCTTTTCAGCAATCGCCGCTTTGATTTTGGGAAGCGTCGCTGTAACAGGCAGAGTGGGGGGGGGGGGGGGATCCAATGACATCATGGCGGGCGCTTCCAGGAGCCGAGGCTTTCTTCTTCTTCTTTTTCTTTCTTTGCCAAGCGGGAGGTCATCCTCTAATCCACCCGGCCGCGTGAGTTCCCAAGGAGGCTGGATGCTGTTTTTAGACTCGAAATCATTTTTTGTGAATGTGTGGATGAGGCTGGATGCAGAGGCTGAGCACTGCGAGGGGAAAAATCACGTCCTTCCCCTGCACTGCATCAGGTGATCTCCCCTACTCTGTGCACGTTAAACCGTTGGAGTGAAAAATGTAAGTAGTTATTCCAACCAAGGGGAAGGAGTATAGAATTGTTAAGGCACTGGTACATTAACCTTTACTGTATTCTTGCAACTACTGTAGCCTAGTAGTGGAAGACTATGCACCCTCATCTAATCAGTTACTTTCAGCTATTTGTGGAATATACTCTGACAGCTGATAACAGCAGAAAATAAATATTTGTTTGTTGGAATACATCTTATTTCATGGTTTATTGTGAGTTGCTGGTACAGTGATAAAATACCATCTGGAGGGGCCTCACAGAGGAAATCTCATAGGGTGAGATCCCTATCCAGCTCAGAACATTACACCCCTGTGTATCTGGGCCCAGGTCCACTACATTTATTTTATTTATTTATTTATTTATCAAGTTTTATATACCGTCATTCGGTTTTGTCATCATAACGGCTTACAAGTTTCGACGATGATGTTTTTTGCCTGGAATATATGTGGTGATGAGAAACCTTGTCCTCTGTACTGCCCAAGACCATATCTTGTTTACTTCCTGATATGACAATCTGAGCCCATGCTTCCCTGTTTGTTTATGGCCACACTATTGTCTGTTTGAACTTCATCTGCTTAACCCAATTCTTCTTGACCCCTACCGAGAGACTGCTGCTCAGCTCACTCAGGTGCCAGACCCTCTTACATTTTGCCCTTCCAGGGGGGTTATTATGAAAACATAGCCTTTGCAATTGATCGATGACATAAAATTCTTTCGCAGGTAGTTGAAGGCCGTTCCTTTTATGGAAGCACTTGGTACGAATTAATGTTTTAGATGTTTTATGACATAGTGTTTTTTTGTCTATGCTGTCTATTGTAATGAATCTGTTTTTTAAAATGATATTTATAGAATCTTATACACCATTTAGAACAATATATTTGCAATTTGCGGTTTATAAAAATTTATAAATAAATAGCTCCATGACTCTAGTAATTGGCTGAGCCAGTCCTGGTTTTCCATGCTTTGAATACATGGACACGTGAGCGGCCATGATTACAACCTAAAATTTCAGTGATAGGGTTCTATCAGGCATCACAGAGCAGCCATGGTTATAATCCCGACATTTACATGCTCTGGGTGTCTGGATGTTCAGACAACAGTCTCACGATTTGGCAGACATGAGAGGGAAGATGAGTATTGGACTAAGGATGCAACTTGTAAAAATCAAAGAACGTGTTGACAAAACTGAGTTGGATTAGAAACAAAACATTTCAGATGACCAAACTTACATGGTTGATAATAGGGTTATATATTTATTTGTCAGAGTATAACAGGAATGGCCAGGCAGACTTTATAGGTCAACTGATCCTTATTTGCAGTCATATTAATCTACTGTCTATTAGGCTTAGAGAAAATATGAGGCGATTCCTCTTTGCTGAGAAGGTAGTGAATGCCTGGACTGGCCTACCAGCAGAGGTTGGTGTAGTCAGCACTGTAATTTAAATGTGTGTGGTACAGATACAGAGGGCAGTGTTAGAGAAACAGGGTTTAAAGTTTGAATCAAAAGTATGGGTGTTTGTTTAAGTATAAGAATTTACATGTCCGTCTATGCAAAGTAGTAGAGAACAAGAAAGAAAAAGAACTAGGAAGATTGTAGAGGCAAATGAGGGTGCTGCAGAGCAAAGAATCAGCTAGCTAGCTGCAATACCTGCAGTGGGGAGAAGCAACAGCTGTGCAGGGTTAGAACAGACATCACACAGGAACAAAAATTCTATTGTCCACAACAATATGATGAATTTCTGCCTTAATTAAATGTGTTTGTTGTGTTTTTTTGGGGGGGATGGATTGTTTTAACATTCCCAAAATGTTTTAGAAAAATAGATTATAAGGTTTTCTTCGGTTACCTTGATGGGCCATTGGGTGAATGATCGAGAGGTCTGGGAAACCTCCCATGTTCCCTGCTTGCTGACACCCATTATTTTTCAAAATCAAATGAAAACTTTGCCTTGGACATAATCATTTTTACTGTCCCCTAGCAAGTCATACTATTGCTGTAAGGGCGGTTTATTTGGCTTTTGTTTCCAGTCTCTTAAGAAATTGGAACAACCAACCCATGCATGCAATAAAAAGTAAAATAATGACAAGCTTTCCCTACTGACTTGGAGACATAGAGTAACCCTCTGAAAACATCCCAGAAAAAGAGAGAATGATTTCAACACACTTAATTTAGTGATTTTAAACTAAGACTTCTCAAAAAAAGTTGCACAAATGTTCTTACAATTATTGATTATTAAGACTTTATCAATGATGTTAATAAATAATAATCTCACTCAGAAGGAAGAAATTAATGTCTTTTCTAGTTTCCAACTTTTATTCCCTAATATTATTGGAGAAAAAACTTGAAAATTACAAATTTCTAAATGACCTGAGAGAAGTAAGCAAGATGAAAAGAAATAGAACACCAGAAACTTTGTTTTTCAAAACATTTAGCAAAAGCTCTGAAAAAATGCTGTTTTCCAAACATCATATAAATAATGATGCATCCTAAAGTTCTCCAGTTTGCATTGAGAAAATCTGTTTCTGCTTCATTGCAACTTTTAAGTTGTGATAGCTGGATTTTTGTGCAAACAGTTTGCTTTGTAATCCACCTTCCCATATCGGCCTAACTGCAAACAGGGGCTCTGGGAGCTGTTCATTCAAAGCAGACCCTCACACTATATTTCAATTGGACTCAGAAAGAAAAGTCTCCAAACGTCACTCTCTCAGTGGTGCTCCCGCATAAAACTTTACTGAAACAAATCTTCTTCAATGGTGATAATCTGGCAGACAGGTTGTTGTAAACCACTTTGGGCTGTCCTTTTTGGCTGTGGCCAAAATAAAGGCAGACTAAACTTAATGGGTGGTGAATCTGTATTTGCCATTTGCACATTCACAAGTTAGACAAACAGGATCAGGATCTACATCAATAGATATATGAGTATATGTTTCTTTGAAAGTACCTTAAACATCCTTCAGAACACTGATGCATTCCACATTTGGTCATTAAAGACTAATTGGCAGGCTGCTGTTTATTGTATCGCGCTTGTACACAGCATTTCCTGGATCACATAACCGCAAGATGTGCCTTGCCCTCAGTTGCCCAAGGTGACCCGTCCTTTTGAACTTTTAATTCCCTTACTGGTCAGAAAACATTAGCAGCTCAATTAACTCTTGCTCTTCCTTCTGGATTTTGTTGTGTTTGTTGTTGTTTCTCTACCTACCTGAAAATGATGCAGGATATCATGTGGAGAACTAATTAAAGGATATTCAGGGCCCTCCATGAAGAAACCATGGCCCATGTATCGTACAGGATACCCTGTAACACAGAGGCAGTAAAAGAAGCAATAATGTGAAAACCAATTAAATGTTTAATATTTCAAAAAGTTATGCACCAGCAGATATAGTTGATTATTAAAAAAGAGTTCTGAAGTTCTGAAACACTCATCTATTATAAGATAAGACTTTTTTTTTATATTTGCACAATAAAAGGCATTGCAACATAGCAAGGTTACATTTCTTTGGAATATCTATTTATTTATTTTCTTATTGATATAGCCCAGTCACATAAAAGTGATTCTTGGTTATAACTGCAGGAGACCACTGTGGCTCCAAGTCCTGATAAGGTCAATACTGAGAGCCTATAAATATAGGTGGTGAGACACCCTAGAGTTCAGCTCTGGGGATATGGAGCACACAGGATACTGGGCAGATCTGTATCAGAAACAAGTCAGTATTAGCCTCTGGGTTTGTGCCTAGATCTATTATGGAAGCTGCCTGCATACATAGCCAGCTCCTAAGTCCTTAGGACCTAACAACAAGGCCCCTAGGAGCAGTGCCGCTGTAAGGATGTCCAGCTGCCCTAGGTAATGATGTCATGAAGATGTCATATTGCTTCATATTCTCCCCCTCCCCCAGTCACAGTGCCCACATCGCCAGAGCTCCCTTACCTCGCTGTTTTGTGCCCGCAGGTATGACTCAAAAGAAAAAAAAGCAAAAAAAACAGAGGCACCTCCATGTAGGAAAAGTCCATACCAAACCTAATGACTAATACATAGGCCTGCATCGAAAGATCATTAAACACCCAAAGCGCTATCAGGTGAAGTCAGTCAAAGTCCCCCAACGAAGCACTGCACTTCCTCCTTAGTATGAAAAAATGTGTGTGCTACAGCAGTCTAAAAAGCAAACAGAATGTTGGGAATTATTAGAAAGGGAATGGTGAATAAAACGGAAAATGTCATAATGCCTCTGTATCGCTCCATGGTGAGACCGCACCTTGAATTCTGTGTACAATTCTGGTCGTCGCATCTCAAAAAAGATATAAATGCGATGGAGAAGGTACAGAGAAGGGCGACCAAAATGATAAGGGGAATGGAACAGCTCTCCTATGAGGAAAGGCTGAAGAGATTAGGACTTTTCAGCTTGGAGAAGAGACGGCTGAGGGGGGGTATGATAGGGATGTTTAAAATCATGAGAGGTCTAGAATGGGTAGATGTAAATCGGTTATTTACTCTTTCGGATATTAGAAAGACTAGGGGGCACTCCATGAAGTTAGCATGGGGCACATTTAAAACTAATTGGAGAAAGTTCTTTTTTACTCAACGCACAATTAAACTCTGGAATTTGTTGCCAGAGGATGTGGTTAGTGCAGTTAGTACAGCTGTGTTTAAAAAAGGATTGGATAAGTTCTTGGAGGAGAAGTCCATTACCTGCTATTAATTGAGTTGACTTAGAAAATAGCCACTGCTATTACTAGCAATGGTTACATGGAATAGACTTAGTTTTTGGATACTTGCCAGGTTCTTATGGCCTGGATTGGCCACTGTTGGAAACAGGATGCTGGGCTTGATGGACCCTTGGTCTGACCCAGTATGGCATGTTCTTATGTTCTTATGTTCTCCCTGGTAAAAGATCCACAACCTTGCCGGATATTGGAGAGCAAACTTGATACCCTTGTTAAATAGCTGGGTTCAAAAGGGTGCAACTTCCCTATGTGCAGCAAGAACACGGGCCAAGAAATCAGGAAACAATAAAATCTTCTTCCCCTCATAAAGCAGTTCCTTCTTCATGCGGTATGCCCTTAGAATTTTCACTTTGTCACCATAATTAAGGTATTTAGCTGTTGCTTGTCGAGGGTTATGATTAGGTGCTGCGTATAGCCCCAAATGGTGCGCCCTTTCCACTAGGGTAGGCCCGCCCAGGTTTTGTGTCCTCAGGGCCTCAGCAGCCAATGCTCAAACCACTGATGCAATGCTTCATTTTGTACCGATTCCGATAACCCTACAGCATGGATATTGCTCCTCTGGCTGCAGTTCTCAAGCTTGTCAAGCTTGGCCTCCAGTCCCTGGTTTTTTCATTGTAACTCAGACATAGTGGACTTGGCATCACCCAGCCTGGGCATCAATTGCTATCAGTGCAGATTGATCACTCATCTACTTTTCATGTAGCTCAGCTAAGGAGGATTGTAATTTTTGGAGCTGGTCTTCAGGACAGCAGAAACTGCCTTAGTAATCTCCTTTAACAGGACTTCCAAGTTCCGATATGCCCTCTGTTAAAAACAACATGTCCGCTGCCATCTTGTTATCTGCTGGGGCCGATTGCTCAGTTGCAGCCTTTTTCAGTCTGTTCGCCATCGTCACCACTGCGATCAGTTCAATGAAGCACACCAGAACCCAAACCCTCGACCAGCAGCCCCTGCTTGAAAATTAGCAGGTATGTGGATGGGAAAGTGAGGATTCTCGCAGATCTCCAAGGAGCTCAGAGCCTCGACCTCTGCTCAGCCTGATGTCATTGCCGGAAGTCCTTTTTTTTAGATTTTAAGCATCTCAACCATTCCAACTTACACTAGCAGATAAAGGTTCAGCAATCAGCACTCCCTCTGGACATGGAAGACCAGGCATTGGCTAGTAGTCAGTAGGCTTGAGGATTTTCATCAATCTCTCTGTAACATCTTGAAGTTTTGCTTTTCTTTAGGAATGCATAGGCAGGGGCATATTTGCCTATTGAGGGCTCGGGCATCCCCAAGTGAGCTGGTTGCATTGGTTACAAGGTTACAAGGTTATCTCAGCTCCTGCTGAGGGATTGCCACAGAACCCAAAGTGGCCTGAAGGAGGTATCAGCGGGGCCGTAACAGAGCCCAACCCATCATGGTCTGAGGGAAGTGTTGTCGGGGCTGCACGGCCTGATGGAGGTCTCAGCAGGGCTGCAACGAACCCAACCTGACATGGCCCAAAGAAAAGCTTACAGGCTCAACAACAGGATGCATCTGGCGGTTGCAGGGCCGCTTCCTCTCACTTTCCCCTCTGGCAGTAAATGAGCAGCATGGGCTCGGCCAATGCCCAGAAAAAAGGAGGATGCATGAGAGGTGTGTATTTGTGTGTGTGTGTGAGTGTGTGTGTGTGTGTGTGTGTGTGTGCATATGAGAGAATGCACCAGCATGTGTGTATGAAAGAGAGAGAGAACCTAAATATGTGCATGAGTGAGCCTGCATGTGTGTATGAAAGAGAGAGAGAGCCTAAATATGTGCATGAGTGAGCCTGCATGAATGTATGAAAGAGAGAGAGAGAGAGCCTGAATATGTGCATGAGTGAGCCTGCATGTGTGTTTGAAAGAAAGCCTAAATTTGTGCACGAGAGTGATCCTGCAAAGTGTATGAAAGAGAGAGAGCCTGCATGTGTGTATGAGAGAGAGAGAGAGAGAGAGTCTGCATATATTGTGTGAGAGCCTGCATGTGTATGAGAAAGTCTATGTGTGTGTGAAGGAAAGAGAGAGATTGTATGGCCTTCTTCACTCAAATCCACAACAATCTCTGGGAAATCAAAAGATGGCAGGTATTTATTTATTTAATGGTTTGGAGAGCTGGAGATTTTTTAATTATTTAGGGATAGATTTAAAAAAATAAGTGCAGGCGTACATGTGCGCACGCGACCCGGCACACACACATCTACGCCCGATTTTATAACATGCACGCGCAGGTACATGGATGTTATAAAATCGGGGTCGGCGCATACAAGGGGGTGCACAGTTGTGTACCCTGCACGTGACAATGCCCGTAGGTTTCCCCCATTGTCTTCCCCCTAAACTAACCTTCCCACCCCTTCCCCTATCCTTTCCCCCTAGCCCTACTCTAACTCCCCCCCAAATTTTTATTATACCTTTTGTGCCTGCCGGCAACCTGCCAGCACATGATCCTCCAACACAGCGGCAAATGGCCATTGTGCCGGAGGCCTCTGGCCCCGCCCCCACCCCACCCCAGACCACCCCGTTCCACCTCTGCCCCCGCCCTGCCCCTTTTGTAAAGCCCCGGGACTTAGACGCATCCCGGGGCTTTACGCGCGTCGCCGGGCCTTTATAAAATAGGCCCGGCGCGCGTAAGTCGATTTGCGTACATAGAGATTTTAAAATCCGGCCCTTAATTTTTTATTATTTTAAATTTTGGAGTATTATTTCATGTGTCTGCTGTTTTGAAATATTTTATTGGTGTTTGAGAAATATTAGAACACATTTTTGTGACTTTTTAAATCATTGGGGGCCCAATATTGAACATTGGCTGTTTAAATAACTTGATGGGATATAACTTATCCAGCTAAATTACACAGTATATTCATCAGCGGCACTGCTATGTCGCTGAATATGCACATATATATTTGTACCTAGCTGTACCAGTTATAACCGTCTAAAGTAGCTGTTATAAGACCTAATATTGCTACTTAGTTGCATAAATTAATAAAGTTATGCAGCTAAGTCACTCCACCCACTGCCCACCCACAACTTATGTAGCTAACATTTTAGCCTTATAAGGGGCTTATGTGGCTAAGCAGCAGCTACTAAATGTAATCACATATTCAGCATCTGCTACTTAACCACATGAGTCTCACTTATCGGGCTAAGTAGCGCTGATGCTGAACACACTTTGAATATTGGGCCCCTTATGTTTGCCGGCTGTTTTGATATATTCATTCTTTTCATGGTTTTATTATTATGAATGATGTCTTGATTCTTTGCTTGAAGTTTTGTGAGGAGTGATTATGTTTCTGTTTTGCCATTGTTACACTGCTTAATACAGTTGGGCTTGTTATGCTTACCAGAGTATGTTTGTGAGCGAGAGAGAACAAGTGAGCCAATGAGCATATGCTTGAGCAAGAGAGCTATTTAAGCTGTTGGGCCTGTGTGTGAGTATAAAAGAGAGCAATTGAGCCAGTGAGCATGTGTATGAGCAAGAATGAGTCAGTGAACATGTGTTTGACCATGTATATGAGAGAGCAATTGAGCCAGTGAGCAAGTATGTGAACAAGGGTGTGAGTGTGTGACACAATGAGCATGTCTGTGAGAATGAGCATGTGAGCCAGTTAGCATGTAGGAGCAACAGCATGTGATCTTGTTGAGCATATGTGTGAGAGAGAATATAAGGTAGTTGTGTGAGAATGAACATGTGTGTTAGAAAGTAGAGATGTGAATCGGAACCGGAATCGGTTCGGATTCCGGTTCTGATTCACATCGTGGTTTTTTTTTTTTCGTCTGGCCCGATTGCGGTTTTGTTTATCGGCTGCGCCCGAGCCGATAAACAAAAAACCCACCCCAACCCTTTAAAACTAATCCCTTAGCTTCCCCCACCCTCCCGACCCCCCCAAAAACATTTTACAGGTACCTGGTGGTCCAGTGGGGGTCCCGGGAGCAATCTCCCACTCTCGGGCCGTCAGATGCCACTAATAAAAATGGCGCCAATGGCCTTTGCCCTTACCTTGTGACAGGGTATCCGTGCCATTGGCCAGCCCCTGTCACATGGAGGGAGCACAGGATGGCCGGCGCCATCTTTAAAAATCATATCACCTCCGACCAGTCTCTCTCTCAATCACACACATGCTCTCTCACTTACATACAAGCTCTCAATCACACAAATACTTTTGCTCCCATTCTACCACAGCCCACAAAGCTGCCACTTTTGCACCCACTGTACCACACACACACACACACACACATAAGCTCTCACTCACACACCCAGGCACCCCATTCTACCACAGGCACACACAAAGCTGCCACTCACACAACACACACACACAAGCTCACGTGGAGTCTCTTCTTATTGTTTAGCCCAATAAGCCTGACCTCCGCTCTTCAGCCACCTCCAGCCTGGCCTTCGGTGGTGGCGCGCACCATCTCTCTGCTCTTCGGCCCTGCCGGCCTGGCCTCTGGCGGCAGTGTACAGGGTCTCTCCGCACTTCAGTCACAACTGGCCTGGCCTCTGGTGGTGGCACTCCCCTACCAACTGCATCGGCCAGCCTGCCCCTGGGGAGAAGGGAAGCTCAAGTGGGGCAGTGGGACATCAGGAGCCGCAACACACTTGCTGGTGCTTGGCGACACACTGGTTGAGAATCGCTGCTCTAACCAATCGTGGATGTGCCATTCTAGGATTGATTAAGCTTCTCAGCACCTTGCATTTTCTTGCCACTGGCTCTTGCTAGAATACAGTGACTGTGGTGGCTGATATAGACCAGTCTTCAAGGCATGTCAGCCAGGTACTGAGGACTATGAAGAAACAAATCAGGGAGTACTCCAAGTACCCACAGCAGCTTACAGAGTGGCAGCAAATGAAGTGTGTTATGCTCGGGTTTGTGGACCCTTGGGCTGTCGGGAGGATGGAATACCTTGGGGAAGACCCGAAGGTTCTCTCGTCGGGTGGCGAGGCAGGAACTAAAGACGTGACCGGTGGACCCTTGGCACTGGAGACTGCGGCGACAGTGGAAGCGGAGGAAGAGTCGAGAAGAGGAGCGGTGTCTTCACCCCTGGAAGTCTGCGGTTCCCCCAGGAGGAGCCCGTAGGAACCCAGACCGCTGGGACTTAGGTGGACCTTTGAGAGGTCAGGCGACGGTGCAAGGGCCGACTGGGGCTTCACCCTGGAAGCCTGTGGTCCCCCGGGGAGGAGCCCGTAGGGACCCGGACTGCTGGGACTTAGGCGGGCCCTTGGAGACGGTAGTCTTGAAGAAGTCCTAGGTCAAGTGCCAGAGGGTCGTCGCTCACCAGTCCGAAGTCGTACGCCAGAGAATCACCACTTGCCAATCCAAAGTCAGGAACCAGAGAATCACCGTAAGCCAATCCAAAGTCAGGAACCAGGAACACAAAGACGAAGCAGGAACCAGAAGCCAAGCTTGAGGAACTCACCGAAGCAAGCAGACTAGACAAAGCTCATAGGAGACGTTGCCAAGTCAAGGAATGGTCAGAGGAAGTCTCCCTTTATACTTCCTCTGACTCTGGAGATAGGACTCAGCTGCATCCACTTAAAGGGACGAGGTCCCTTTAAATCAAATGAAGAGGTGCGGCCTCATGCCTAAGGATGGCGGCGGCCATCTTGGATCCGGGCCGCGGAGGAGAGCAGTGGTGACCGTGAGGGAGGAGCAGGAGCGGCTCCGATCCCGGCGGTCAGCCCGGGGACTCGTGCTGCCGAGCGGAGGTGCCGGGCCTGGCGTGGGGCGGTCGGCCCCACCGTGGTTGGAAGACGAGGTATGGGACCGCGCCCATGGACATCCACGGGTGCGGAACACAACAAAGTGTGCTTTTTTCTATAGAGCTGGCATGCCAAATAAATGGATACAATAGATTACACTCATGCCACACAGGAGAGACTTGGCATACAATAACAGGAAGCATTCCTATTCTCTGAATGCACAAGTTGTGTGCAATGTGCACATGAAGATCCTCAGCGTTACCTCCAAGTTTTCTGTAAGCAGCCATGACCCCTTCATCCTTGCGCAGTCACAGATGCTGCTGAAAATTACACTTATGGGAAATACGGCAAAGACTGGTAGCTCAGTAAGATTGAAATAGAAGTCAAAGCAAAGCATATGCTGAAAAAAAATGTAAGCTCTCTTGGGAGGGTACCGAAAGTGAAATAATACACACGTTCTGGTGCATCGTGCCAAAAGCCTGTACTATTCTGCTAAACAATTGAATGTTAGCTGTCTGGTGTAAGCTCTCTGGGGTTGGTACTGAAAGCTTTAGCTAAAACGTTTAAATGTAAACTTTCTGGGATGAGTACCAAAAGCAAAATAGTACACACTTTCCTTTTTTTTTTTTTTTCCCACAAATGCATGAGAAAAGTAAAAAAGAAAATACATGTGCAATACCAGCAACATTTTTAGGAAAAAGAGCATTCAAGGAAATATCAAATCCAAGTCCACATTAAATGGGGCCTAAGGCAAACTGAAGAACAAATAATTAGGAAAACACAAACAAAACAATCCCACACTGGATCCCAAGGCTGTTAGATACATTTATATATAATATATCCATATAAACTCAATCCCCATTATTTTTTAACAGCAGCCTTATCACTTCTAAAGGTCTCAAGATGTAATGGATCTATAAAGACAAGCTGGTTACCTGAGAGGGTAAAAATACATTTGCAAGGAAATTTTAAGAAATAAGATGCACCCAAAGAAATAATGTGAGTCTTTATCTACAAAAAAGCTCCCTATGCAATTGAGTCTCCTGAGACACGTCAGGAAACATCTGGATTGTGTGTCCAGAAAAAATTGGCATTTCTATTTTTAAAATATTGTCTAAGGAAACTTGATCCAAGGCAAATGTGACAATCAAAGTAGCCCTAGTAGAGATATTATTTATTGAATCCTGAAGAAATGCAATCAAATTAACACTGCCAGATGGAATTAAAGGATCTAAGCTCCCTTCCTACCTAATCTTTCTTTTAAATTCAGGAGTATAATAGCATTTACACAGGAAGATAACCTTATCAGGCAATATCTGTAGATGTTCTCTAATATTTTTTTTTAAATAATTCTTCAGCTGACAACAAATGAGATTTAGGAAAATTCACAATATGCAGATTCTTTGCTCTAAAATTATCCTCTATTTCTAAATTATTACGTAACAAACAATTTTTCATATTTGCTACAGTTGAAGACTGCATCACTGTAACCGCTTCTGAGAAATATGTCAAATTTCCTTCTAGAAAATTAAGGCCTGGATATATCAAAATGCACTAAATATTGCCATAGAAAAAGGGGCATCTTTTATGGTAATATGCTAATACCTATGGGGTAGATTTTCAGAGCCCTGCTCGCCTAAATCCGCCCAAAACCGGGCGGATTTAGGCGAGCAGGGCCCTGCGCGCCGGGAAGCCTATTTTACATAGGCCTCCCGGCGCGCGCAGAGCCCCGGGACTCGCGTAAGTCCCGGGGTTCTCGGAGGGGGGCGTGTCGGGGGCGTGTCGGGGGGCGGGCCCGGTCGTCGCGGCGTTCTGGGGGCGTGTCGGCAGCGTTTTGGGGGCGGGTACGGGGCGTGGCTACGGCCCGGGGGCATGGCCGCGCCCTCCGTACCCGCCCCCAGGTCGCGGCCCGGCGCGCAGCAGGCCCGCTGGCGCGCGGGGATTTACGTCTCCCTCCGGGAGGCGTAAATCCCCCGACAAAGGTAAGGGGGGGGTGTAGACAGGGCCGGGCGGGTGGGTTAGGTAGGGGAAGGGAGGGGAAGGTGAGGGGAGGGCAAAGGAAAGTTCCCTCCAAGGCCGCTCCGATTTCGGAGCGGCCTTGGAGGGAACGGGGGGAGGCAGCGCGGCTCGGCGCGCGCAGGCTATACAAAATCGATAGCCTTGCGCGCGCCGATCCAGGATTTTAGTGGATACGCGCGGCTCCGCGCGTATCTACTAAAATCCAGCGTACTTTTGCTTGAGTCTGATGCGCAAGCAAAAGTAGGCTGATCGCGCTTCTTTTAAAATCTACCCCTTTGTGAAGAGCTAAGTTACTGCAAATTTGATAACTTTTTTTGCACTTTGAGACAAGAGCCAGAATTGTGGTATTTCCTACATACAACCACTGGGGGAACCATATTTAGTATCAGAGCCACTGAGAAGAAAGAGAGAGAGAGAGAGAGAGAGAGAGAGAGAGAGAGAGAGAGAGAGAGAATCTAACTGTAACACCCTCACCCTAGATAGTTATTTATATCTCTATGGGAGGCCCACCTAGTAACTCAAGGTGAGGTTTAAGTATTAGTGTAGGGGATTAGGGGCCACTTTGACATTCAAAGTGAGACGTATGAACAGAACAGTGCTCTCTTGTGAAGATTTGATGACCTTCGGAGTGAGGAAACTCACTCAAAGATGAGATCTGTGCAATGTTCTCTCAACCTAGCTTGATGATACCCAGGTAGAAAGTCCATCAGCTAGGTTGAGAGAACACTGCACAAATCTCATCTTTGTGTGAGTTTCCTCACTCCGAAGGACCTCAAATATTCACAAGAGTGCACTGTTCTGTTCGTACATCTCTCTCTGAATGTCAAAGTGGCCCCTAACCCTTCACTAATACCTAAACCTCACCTCAAGTTACTAGGTGGGCCTTCCATAAAGATATAAATACCTATCTAGGGTGAGGGTATTACAGTTAGATTCTCACTCTCTCTCCCTCTCTCTCTCTCTCTCTTACCCAAAACAGACATTTGAGAACACATCACAAAATGCAATAAAGCCTTAACACAACCCATCATACAGCTTAACACTATTGAAAAAGGAGTGGTTAAAGCCCTGCAATAGGGCTTTAACCACTCCTTCCTCTTTTTCAGATTTGCATTGCACCATACGTTATGGTGCTATCGCATGCGTTAAAAGTGCTTAACGCATGCAAAAATACCTTATAGCATTTTGATAAATGACCCTATAACTTTGCTCTCCAGTTCAGACAGTTTAGCACTAGCTCCAACAGAAAACTTGCACAGCTGTCTTAATATGGAAGCACATGATGATTCAGTACCAGTGACCACTTTCCAGATGTCTTTTAATGTAATCTCATTTCTTAGGAAAGAGATCAAGAGATGATGAGCATCCTAAGGGGCTGATGCAATACAGTGCATTCAGCCGATTGCACTGTATACCCTGCAGTCTGACGCGGGTTAAATAGGCGCTAATCCACCCCTAATGCAATAGAGGGATTAGCGCCTATTTAACGCCCGTCCGACGCAGAGTGAATGGGATAGCGCTCATCACATGCAAATGCATGTGAATGAGGCTATTACTCATTCACTCCAATGCAAAAAAATAAATGAGCAGGCATTAATAGCTGAGCACATTGAAAAGAAGTACAGAAAAGCAGAAAAAACTTCTTTTTTATACTTCGTTTAAAAGTTGAAAAAAAACTCAGCTGGCCGCATTGAAGACCAACGCCGACATGCTTGGCGTCGGTTTTCATAACCGGCTGGCTGCATTATGAAAACTGACGTCAAGTTTATCGGCATTGATGTTCATAACCAGCAGAATGCCGGTAACCGCAGGGTCGTGTTAGCAAGGAGGCGCTAAGGTTGCGCAAGCGACCCTAGCCCCTAGCGCCTCCTTGCTAACGCGACCCCCTAATTACAATATAGAATGGTGTTCCCCTTGCGGGCACCATGCGCACATTAAGAAAGTGGGCGCTGACTTTCTGTGCTTTGTTTTGCATCGGCCCCTAAGACTGATGATGGTGTAACACCTGCTGGTATAGGGATCAAAGCCCTTCTATTCTGATCACTAGACAGGACGATCTCTTTTTCTTCTGGGATTAAGAATGATTCAGAATTGATTGCAGTATTCATATTGTCTAAACCAGTCCCCCAGTGAAAAAGCCACAGGTTGAGAGGAAGCAAAACCTTCCTTAATATCTCCAGAAGGGATTGTCACAAGGCGAGGAGTAGGGGTGGGAGCTCCGGAACTCAAGTAGCTTCCCCAGATACATCACCAAATTCAATTGCAGTAGGCATTGGCATATTAAAACGAAATAAATAAGTATCCAAAGGGCCACTCACTGGAGCAGAGGTAGCTGCTGGAATCCCGGTCTTCACCTTCCTCTTTTTTCCCATACCTAAGATGAGACCGGGGGGAGGGGGAGTGGATTTTATAAGGGGCACACCAGTGACGACACATGGCCAGCTGCCAGATAAAATAGGGCTCCTGAAGGACCCAGTCCAGGGTGTCCATAGCAGCTCCTGTTGTTGCCAGGAACCAAGGTGGCAGCAAACTTGCTGGATGCTGCTGGCCAGCGGATGAAGGACCCAGCCCGGAGTGTCCTTAGCAGTGCCTGTTGATGCAGAGAACCAAGGTGGAAGCAAACCCGCTGGATGTTGCCAGCCTCTGGATGCTGCTGGCTGCCGGATGAAGGACCCAGCCCGGAGTGTCCTTAGCAGTGCCTGTTGATGCAGAGAACCAAGGTGGAAGCAAACCCGCTGGATGTTGCCAGCCACTGGATGCTGCTGGCTGCCGGATGAAGGACCCAGCCCGGAGTTTCCTTAGCAGTGCCTGTTGATGCAGAGAACCAAGGTGGAAGCAAACCCACTGGATGTTGCCAGCCACTGGATGCTGCTGGCCGCAGGATGAAGGACCCAGCCCGGAGTGTCGTTAGCAGTGCCTGTTGATGCAGAGAACTAAGGTGGAAGCAAACCTGCTGGATGTTGCCGGCCATCGGATGAAATAGGGGTTCATGAAGGACCCAGCCCGGGGTGTCCATGCATGCACCTATTGATGCTGGGAACCAAGGTGGAAACAAACCCCACTTTCCAATTTTTTGCAGGAGATGTTGGTTATGGTTGCAAAGCATGACTGCTCACATTCCTGTCTGTGCCATGTATAGCAGCGGAAATCTAGTGTAACAAGGCACATACAAGTATCAGAGTGGTCATACAACGTATTTTTGGCATTTTGAAAAGCCGGTTCCGCTGCCTTGATCACTTTGGAGGTGCGATACAGTATTCGCCAGAGAAATTTGCAAATGACTTCATAGTGTGCTGTGTGCTTCATTGTATCGCCTTCCGGTGTGGCATTCCTCAAGATGTGGATCTGGACCTGGGCCAAAGCAGAATATGTGCACACCTGCTGCAGGTTGAGATAATATTGTAAGGGGGAATTAGCTCTGTCACAAGGTCATAGTGGACTATTGGAGGTACATTTCAACACGGGGGGAGGGGAGTGAGTTGACAGGGGAAGGGAGGATTGTGTGGATGAGAAAGTGATCTAACTCCAACATCTGTCTCTTCTCAGATCAGTGCAAACCCCAGGGAAGATGAATGCCCGGAGAAATATGCACTGTGGCCATCTACCTGTTTTTAAATGTTTTTAATATATTCCAGTTTTAAATGTATTTTTAATACCTGCTGTGGCCATATGCCTGTTTGGTTTTTTTTTATTTTTTTAAATAAGTTCTGTTTTTAAATATGATTTAATAAAGTGACAGACTGGTCTGATTCTTTTAATGACAGGCTCTCTGATTCTTCATTTTCTCACAGGCCTGTCATGCTTGCGCTGGAGATTTCTATTCTCTGGCCCAAGGAAGCAGCACCTGTGACATCCATGAAACACAGGCCTGGAAACTCTGGCCCAAGGATGGGCCTGTGATGCTTAGCATGAGCTGACCAGCTTCGTGTCTGAAGTTTCTAATAAAAGCAATATATCAAATGTAATTAACTAAATTAAACTAAACTTGCAACCTTAAAAAAAACCCACAAGGGAAGTAAAATTTCAAGATTGTTTAACTTCAAAAGTAATTGCACTGGTAGAAATTCAAGATTGACTTCAAAGTAACTATATAAAATGAAAGGTTGCATATGCAGCCAAAGTTCACATGTTCCATCAATAAGTCCAAAAACCAAAGTAATGTTTGAAGACCCACACTGACAGCCTGGGAAATAGAGCACAGAATGCATGGTAGCCTATACAATAGTCCATAAATTCAATCAGAGGGTGCATAAACTGGAGAAACATTTGGAAGAGCCACACTAATAGCCTGGCAAAGCAAATGAAGCATCCCCCATCTGACGGAAGAGCTGTAGATGATTCACTGTTTCAGAAATACAGTGTCAATGAGCAAGCAGGAATGAAATCCCCATCTCTGCAAACTGCAGTGATGAGCACTCATTCCTGGGTTGTGCAGTAGCTCTGAGGCTCCTTTTTTTTTTTTTTTTTAAGTTTGAGGACCAACTCTGCTTTGGAGTTTTGTTTTTTTTTATCCATGTGGACTTTGTCCTCTATTGTTGGCTGTGTCATTAAGTTGATGTCCATAACTTTGCTTCTCTCATAACGACAGATCCCTTGCCAAATGACCTCTCCTTTCGCAGTTAAAGCAAGTGGCAAAGACTGCTGCCGATGTCCTGGTTACAGAAGATGAGCTAACCTCCTATTGCTGGTATGTTTCTGAATTATATCCAGCTCGTTTTAGGATGGAGGTCTTGATTTGTGTGTAAGTGGCCCTTCCATTTGGATTGGCCGTCTGAAAAGTTGCCAAAAAGCAAATTGGCTAGGTACTTATTCCAGTTAGCTGCCGGCTAATCTGCCATGTGGGTGGCCCTTTCAAAGTTTCTCAGGAAGATCTCCAGGTCCTCCCCCTCACCTGGGTTGTGGCAGCTTCGTGGCTTGAGAAACCTGTACCAGTAACTCCCCTCATCCTTGGCAAACTGTTGGATGAACTGTTCCTGTAAATTTTGAACAAGTTTCTGGAATTCCTGCTGGCCTTCCACCAGTACTTGTGCTCCACGTTCTTTGCTCCTCCACCTACACAAGCCACAAGCTTGGTGGGTCTCTGGGCTAAGAGAAAAAGAAAAAAAAAACAAACCAACACTTTCTGGCCTGTCCAGCCCTTACTAACTGGATATTCCCTGTGTTTCAGATGGGGCTAGCCCCCATGACCTGCTATAACCGATTCCCAAGCAGTCCCCTGCAGCCAGGCCCCAGGGAAAAAAAATGATTTTCTGTCTGTGAGCTCCCATCTGTACTTTCCAATTAGAACAGGGTTTACACTTCTGCAACCAGATATTGTACCAGGAGGTCAGAGAGTAGCCAGAGAACAGACTTCAGACTGGACTCTGGCAGAATCTTTTATAAAATCTCTTTATTTGTGGCAAATAACAGAACAAGAAGCTTTGCTATTTTATGCAGTCCAACAAACAAAATGTGCTAATGCCACTCTTTCTTGTGGCTTCCTTCTTCCTCCAGGAGCCTGCCTAACCCCTCTGGGCCCTGTTCTCCTAACCCTGACTGAAGGTAGCCTCCCTGACCCAGAATCCCTTGCTGGGTTGGCTCTTAAGGAGGATCCGGCCGGATAACTGTGATTGTAAATGGAACTTTCTCTGAAGATAGAGCGGTTTTAAGTGGTGTACCGCAAGGATCGGTGTTGGGACCGGTCCTGTTCAATATCTTTGTGAGCGACATTGCGGAAGGGATAGAAGGTAAGGTTTGTCTTTTTGCGGACGACACTAAGATCTGCAACAGAGTGGACACGCCGGAAGGAGTGGAGAGAATGAGACGGGATTTAAGGAAGCTGGAAGAGTGGTCGAAGATATGGCAGCTGAGATTCAATGCCAAGAAGTGCAAAGTCATGCATATGGGAAGTGGAAATCCGAATGAACTGTATTCGATGGGGGGGGAAAGGCTGATGTGCACGGAGCAGGAGAGAGACCTTGGGGTGATGGTGTCTAATGATATGAAGTCTGCGAAACAATGCGACAAGGCGATAGCAAAAGCCAGAGGAATGCTGGGATGCATAGAGAGAAGAATATCGAGTAAGAAAAGGGAAGTGATTATCCCCTTGTACAGGTCCTTGGTGAGGCCTCACCTGGAGTACTGTGTTCAATTCTGGAGACCGTATCTACAAAGAGACAAGGACAAGTTGGAAGCTGTACAGAGAAGGGCGACCAGGAAGGTGGAGGGTCTTCATCGGTTGACATACGAGGAGAGATTGAAGAATCTAAATATGTACACCCTGGAGGAAAGGAGGAGCAGGGGTGATACGATTCAGACTTTCAGATACTTGAAAAACTTTAACGATCCAAAGACAACGACAAACCTTTTCCGACAGAAAAAAATCAGCAGAACCAGAGGTCACGAGCTGAGGCTCCAAGGAGGAAGACTAAGAACCAATGTCAGGAAGTATTTCTTCACGGAGAGAGTGGTGGATGCCTGGAATGCCCTTCCGGAGGAAGTGGTGAAGTCCAAAACTGTGAAGCACTTCAAAGGGGCATGGGATAAACATTGTGGATCCATCAGGTCCAGAGGACACGTATAAAATAGCAGGTAGCAAAACACTGCACGGAGCGGCAGTAGCCACAGAGGCATTCACGGAGCGGGATGCCAGTGGTAGGTGTTCCACCTTCATGGAGCAGAAGGATGGAGGGCTGTCATCTTCCAATTAAATTTAAAAAAAACCAAAAAAACAGGGATGGGATCCATCAGGTCTAGAGGACGCATATAAAGAACAGGTAGTAAAACACTGCACGGAGCGGCAGTAGCCACAGAGGCATTCACGGAGCGGGATGCCAGTGGCCAGTGGTAGGTGTCCACCTTCACGGAGCGGAAGGATGAAGGGCAGCCATCTCCCAATTAAAAAAAAAAAAAAAACAGGGATGGGTTCATGGGCTATAGGTATTACCAATTATTAGGCTTTTCAATATTTGATGATAGTTAATGTGACTTTCAAGGCATACTTCACTTTCAATGCATATCCAGCATAGCTCCCTGCTTCAACGACAGGGGAGAAGAAAAACTAATACTTCACACATATCCAGCATTGCCCTCTGCTTCATGGCAGAGAGCTATGCTGCCGCTTACCCAACTAATCAAACTTAATATTTCACTTGGAAGCAGCTCCATCACAGCTCTCTACATTAATAGTGGGGGTGAAAGGGAATTAGAACATAAGGTTACTAAGAGCCAAGAGAAACAGATAAGTATGAGAAAAAATAAGTGTGAAGCTTGCTGGGCAGACTGGATGGACCTACTGGTCTTCTTCTGCCGTCATTTCTATGTTTCTATGTTTATTGGTCCTTTAAGATGTTATGAGGGAGTTTCTCTTACAGGCATGCTGCAATTACAGGAGAAGAGAGGACTCATTTGCATGGGCTTCAGGAGAAGGTGCAGTACTAGCCAGTGGACCCTGTCAGCCAGTCAAAGAAAGAGTAGCAGCAGCAGCAGCACCAGCAGAAAACCAGTAGAATGGGGAAGTTGTCTCCCAAATTGACTCTTCGGCCTCTTCCTCCAGTGAAATGACTGGCAAGTAGGCTCCATGCCCATTTCAGTGGCAAGCGACTATGGAACAGAAGGGGTGTGCTACCACCTCACTTCCTCATAGCACAAGTAGGTAGAATAAAAAATGAGTGCATGGTGCATTGTGAAAATGATTGTTCTGGAATGCCAGCCAAGCAGGAGCATGGTGGCAGCTTAGTCCTGAAAGGAGTGATTGATAAGTACAGGGAAAAAGCAGGGCATTTTCACTAGAGCTTGAAGAGGGAGCACCAACCATCTGAGAAGCAGGAAGAAGTGAGGGTGGCCGTGCACCAACGTATTCAGTCTGTGGGCACCAAGTAGAATTCTACCTACCTAATGCTGCACAGGGTGCTGGAACAAAGCAAGGATCGTCCTTCATGACCGGTCTCTAGGGCATCATGAATAGCTGCATGAGGCAGAGCAATATGTGTCCTGAAACCCTTCCTCAAGTGCCTCCTAGGGGGAGGCAATCCCCATTGTCAGTATTCTGCAAAGTAAGTCAGAGGGTTTCTGGCAGGAACAGGAACTGTCAGGGTGGTTGCTGCTCATGTTGCTATCCAGGACTGCTTGCAGCAGGTGCAAGATAGGCTGAAACCCCCACCAGTAGGAAAGGGAGTATTACCCTCTGGTCCAACTCTCTTATTGAGTGTATGAAGAGATTGTTGTGCAGGAACAGGAGCACCAGAGGCAGAGTGATACTGGGAACACAGAAGAGGAAAGAACGGGATGCCACAGAGTAGTGTCAGCCAGAGCAGCACCTTGTTAGCTTCCATTTCCTCCCCCACCTTTATCTTCCCCTCTCTACGCATATCCATGGCCAGAACATTCTCTTTTGAAACAGACCATAGTTAAAGCAGTTGGCAGGAGAGGAGATTATCTTCACCCAGCAAAGGAGAAGGTTGTTAGGCTCAGCGGTCAGCAGGTTACCCCCACAGTCCGCCGCTGTCAACTCCTGCTCTGGGCCCGCCGCACCGCTTGTCAGCATGGGAAAACTCCTCCTGTGTACCAAGCCAGAATGCCACCAGCAGCACATGCGGCAGGACGCCGCCAATCTCTGCACACCACACCTTTCTTTAGGCGCACGTGCATCTCCTCAGTATGTAAAGGAATTGCGGCGGGAAATCCTCCCATCGCTCCTATTGATAATGTCAGCTCAAGGCCCTATAAAAGGGCAATGCTCCCTTGCCTCAGCTTGCCTCAGCAACAGGATGAGGTGCGTGTTGCTCCAGCGTTTTGTCTTCATTCCTGCTTGTCTTAAGTTCCAGTGTCTTGTCTTCAGTCTCAACCTTGTCTTCAGTTAAAGTGTCTTGTCTTCAGTCTCAACCTTGTCTTCGGTTCCAGTGTCTTGTCTTCAGTTCCAGCCTTGTCTTCAATCCCAGTGTCTTGTCTTCAGTACCAGCTTTGTCTTCAGTTCTAATCCTTGCCTGACCTACCCTACCTATTTGTCCCTTCTTCCCTTTTTGACAGATACTTGGTTTGACCTCAGCCTGATCTTGGATGTGTTTGACTGCTGCCTGCTATTGATCATTGCCTGCCACTGTATACACTTGAATGTTGCCTGCCACTGACCACTGCCTTTTCTAGATACATCTGACCGTCACATGCCCCTGACCATCACCTGGACTTTGGATTCATTTGACCTCTGTCTGCTTCGACCCAGCTATCCTAGGACAATCACCTCCACCCTCAGCAGAGGCCCCCATCTAGGACCTACTGGCTCTGGCACACAAAGGCTGTTATAGGCAAAGCTCCAACTGGGCCTCTGCTTCATCTGGATGCCTGCAGGTTGCGCCAATTCTGCCTCAGCCTAAGGGTCCACGAATGCAACAGGTTGTGGAGGGCAAGGATCTGGCAGACCTGACTGCACTACAGGATATCCCTGCCTTAGCTCAGAAGTTACAGTCATAGCAGGCAGCCCTGGAGCTCCTCATTGCAGCCATAGACAGTCTTACTGCGTGACTGGACACCCTAACCTCGCCTGCCACCCCACCTCCACCTAAAGCCTTGCTGGTACCTCCTCCAGTGCTCAGTTGGACCATACCACAGTTAACAATTCTGCCTCGGTATGCTGGAGACCCCAAGAAATGTCAGGACTCATACTACAGCTACCAGCTCACCCGATAAACTGGAGACCCCAATAATGGTCAGGGATTTTTGAATCAGTGCCGTATGCTCTTTCAGTTGTGCCATATGAACTTTAAGATGCAGGCCCCGTTATTCCCCGATGATGAAACCAAAACCTGTTATGCTTCCCGGCCACGGCTGACCCTCGGCCGGATTCACTCACCCCCAACGCCAGGCCTCAGGAGCTGGCTTGACCTCCTTGGTGGCAGTGGGCAGTCATCTCCATGCCCATGCTCCTCCCATGCTCCCGGGACCCTCTTGCTCCATGTCGAGTTCCTCTGGGGCTATTCCTCAGGAATAGCATAAACTATGGTAAAAATCCATTTGTTTGGTTGAGGAAGCTACAATCCGAGCCAAGAAAACTGCAGATAACCAAAGGAGGTCAACAACACCCCAGTGGAAAAGACTTTCATACCAGTACTTCAACAAACCCAAGGCCTCAGGAGGGGAGCTTAAGAGGCGGAGTACTGTTACACTCATCAGTCTGTGGGCTACCCCCCACAAACCACCACTATCACCTCCTGCTCTGTGTCCACCATGCCACTTGCTGGCACAGGAAAGCTCCTGCATAGAGTGCAACCTTCTGGCACAGAAACCGCCACCAGCATCACACAGAGCAGGATCCCGCCAGTCTCTACACACCACACCTTTCTCTAGGTGCATGTCTCCCCGGTATTTAAAGGGACCGTGGTGGGAAATCTTCCTGTGGCCCCTATTGATGATGTCAGCTCAAGGCCCTGTAAAAGGGCAATGCTCCAATCTCAGCTTGCCTCAGCAACAGGTCCAGCTGTTTGATGTATTGCATGTTGCTCCCGCCTTTTGTCTTCATTCCTGTTTGTCTTCAGTTCCGGTGTCTTGCCTTCACTCCCAGCCTTATCTTCAGTTCCAGTATCTTGTCTTGACTTCAGTCCCTACCTTGTCTTCAGTTCCAGTGTCTTGTCTTCAGTCCCAGCTTCTTGTCTTCAGTACAACTTTCTTTTCAGTTCTCCTTGCCTGTGCTTCTCCTTGTCTGACCTCCCTTGCCTATCTGTCCCTTCATCCCTTTCGGATTAATACTTGGTTTGACCTCAGCCATTTGCATGCCCATTCTCCCAGTTTTGTAATGTCCTCTTGCAATTTCTCATAATCCTCTGGTGATTAAATAATTTTGAATAATTTTGTGTCATCAGCAAATTTGATCATCTCACTTGTTGTTCCCATTTCTAGATAATTAATAAATGTATTAAAAAGAAGTGATTCCAGAACAGATCCCTGGGACATTCTACTATTCAGCTTTCTCCATTGTGAAAATTTATCATTTAGCCCTAATTTCTGTTTTCTATCTTTTAATCAGTTACCAATCCACAATAGGACACTGCCCCCTATCCCTAGACATTTAATTTCCTAAGAAGTCTCTCAAATGCTTTCTGGAAATCCAAATACACAATATCAATTGGCTCACCTTTATCCATATGTTTATTTATGCCCTCAAAAACATGTAACATATTGGTGAGAAAAGACTTCCCATGTTGGTTTTGTCCCATTAAACTATGTCTGTCTATATATTCAGCAATTTTGTTCTTTATGATAGTTTCTACCATTTTGCCTGGCACAGACTTCAGACTCATGGTCTGTATTTTCTTGGATCTCCCCTTGATCCCTTTTTAAATATTAGTGTTACATTGGCAACCCTCCAGTCTTCAGGTACCATACTAATAATAGCAGGTCTGCAATTTCATATTTCAGTTCTTTCAGCACTCTGGAATGTATATCATTTGGCCCAGGTGATTTGCTACTCTTTAGTTTGTCGTTTATTTATTTATTTATTTAAGGTTTTTTTTATACCGGCATTCATGATAGCGTTCACATCATGCCGGTTTACATAAAAACAGGGGTGTGATGAATACAACCAAGAACATAAATAAACGTGATGAGGGGATGCAGTTACAATTAACAGGGGCTGATGAACTGGGGTGGAGGAAATAAAAGAGAGATAGAGGAGGTTAATTATATACAAGAGTACAGTATATATACAAAGTCCAATATAAACAGCTGCTGAGTAGAGTATTTATTGGTGGGGCGTGTTAGGTGGAGTTCAGGAAAGCTTGCCTGAACAGCCATGTCTTGAGTCTTTTCCTAAAGGTTAGGAGGCATGGCTCATTTCTGAGATCTGGGGGGATGGAGTTCCATAACTGTGGGCCTGCTGTGGAAAAGGCTTGGTTTCTTAAGGTGCTGTGATTAGTGGTTTTGGTAGGTGGAACAAGGAGGCATCCTCTGTAGGCTTCTCTGGTCGGTCTTGTGGATTTGTGTAAACGGAGAGGAACTTGTAGGTCAATTGTGGTATATTGGTGAATAATTTTGTATATCAAGGTGATGGATTTGTAAATTACTCTGAAATGAATTGGTAACCAGTGGAGGTCTTTTAGGACTGGGGAGATGTGGTCTCTTTTCCTGGTGTTAGTAGACGGGCTGCTGCGTTTTGAACCATTTGGAGCGGTTTGGTGTATGAGGAAGGGAGGCCAAGTAAGGTAGAGTTGCAGTAGTCTAATTTAGAGAAAATGAGAGCTTGGAGGATGGTTCTGAAGTCTTTGGCATGGAAGAGGGGTCTTATCCTTTTTAAAACTTGCAGTTTGTAGAAGCAGTCTTTGGTAGTTTTATTGATGTAGGCTTTGAAGTTCAGTTTATTGTCGATTAGCACACCTAGATCCCTCACTTGAGTGGTTTGTAGGTTGGTTGGAAGACAAGTGGTGAGATTGTTGTTCTCAGGAGTTATGAGTAATAGTTCGGTTTTGGAGGAGTTAAGTACCAGATTTAGGCTGTTGAGGAGGCTTTTGATTTCTTGGTGACAGGACTCCCAGTATTCGAGGGTTGCCCTAATAGATCTTACAGGAACACTGGGATTTGTTTCAATTCTTCAGTATCATCACCTTTGAATATCATTTTTGGCATGGGTATCTCTCTTACATCTTCTTCAGTGAAGACCAAAGCAAAGAATTAATTTAGTCTCTTTGCTATGGTTTTGTCATCCTAAGTGCCTGTTTTACCCCTTGATCATCTAATGGTCCAACTGACCCTTGTAGGCTTTCTAAAAAGTTTTTATTATGAGATTTTGCTTCCATGGAAGCTTCTTTTCAAATTCACTCTTTGCCTTCCTAATCAGTGCTTTGCATCTAACTTGCCAGTGCTTATGCTGTTTCCTGTTTTCTTCATTTGAATCTCTTTTCCGTTTCTTAAAAGATATTCTTTTAGCTATTATAGCCTCTTAGGGATGTGAATCGTGTCCTCGATCGTCTTAACGATCGATTTCGGCTGGGAGGGGGAGGGAATCGTATTGTTGCCGTTTGGGGGGGTAAAATATCGTGAAAAATCGTTAAAAATCGAAAAATCGAAAAATCGAAAAACCGGCACATTAAAACCCCCTAAAACCCACTCCCGACCCTTTAAATTAAATCCCCCACCCTCCCGAACCCCATCCCTCGCCGGAACATCGTTAAAAATCGAAAAATCGAAAAACCGGCACACTAAAACCCCCTAAAACCCACCCCCGACCCTTTAAATTAAATCCCCCACCCTCCCGAACCCCCCCCCAAATAACTTAAATAACCTGCGGGTCCAGCGGCGGTCCGGAACGGGCTCCTGCTCCTGAATCTTGTCGTCTTCAGCCGGCGCCATTTTCCAAAATGGCGCCGAAAAATGGCGGCGGCCATAGACGAAAAAGATTGGACGGCAGGAGGTCCTTCCGGGCCCCCGCTGGACTTTTGGCAAGTCTCGTGGGGGTCAGGAGGCCCCCCACAAGCTGGCCAAAAGTTCCTGGAGGTCCAGCGGGGGTCAGGGAGCGATTTCCCGCCGCAAATCGTTTTCGTACGGAAAATGGCGCCGGCAGGAGATCGACTGCAGGAGGTCGTTCAGCGAGGCGCCGGAACCCTCGCTGAACGACCTCCTGCAGTCGATCTCCTGCCGGCGCCATTTTCCGTACGAAAACGATTCGTGGCGGGAAATCGCTCCCTGACCCCCGCTGGACCTCCAGGAACTTTTGGCCAGCTTGTGGGGGGCCTCCTGACCCCCACGAGACTTGCCAAAAGTCCAGCGGGGGTCCGGAAGGACCTCCTGCCGTCCAATCTTTTTCGTCTATGGCCGCCGCCATTTTTCGGCGCCATTTTGGAAAATGGCGCCGGCTGAAGACGACAAGATTCAGGAGCAGGAGCCCGTTCCGGACCGCTGCCGTTCCGGACCGCCGCTGGACCCGCAGGTTATTTAAGTTATTTGGGGGGGGGTTCGGGAGGGTGGGGGATTTAATTTAAAGGGTCGGGGGTGGGTTTTAGGGGGTTTTAGTGTGCCGGCTCACGATTCTAACGATTTATAACGATAAATCGTTAGAATCTGTATTGTATTGTGTTCCATAACGGTTTAAGACGATATTAAAATTATCGGACGATAATTTTAATCGTCCTAAAACGATTCACATCCCTATAGCCTCTTTTAACCTTGCTGGTAGTCATTTAGCCTTCCTTCCACCTACATCTGGTATGGGCTTCCAAGATGCTTTATTAGGTTTCATTGAGGCTATGTTCTTATACAGAGATATTAAAGACATCTAATTATATTTTTAAGGATTTTTAGACATTAAAGACTTTTTTGGACTTAAGATGGATGATTCTATTTTATGTTCAGAGCAGCAGTTTTTACTTATACTGTATTTAGAGCATACACTTTAAACTTCTTTAAATAATGGTTCTTGATTTCTCTCTCTTGGATTATTAAGACAGGAAACACATTAGATAAACTTGATGAGTCTTATGGGTCTTATCAGTGATCCTATTCTCTGTTTCTATGTTAGTTTCCTCATCACCCAGAGGCCTTCTTCCTGGCACTGAGCTAACCTGCTTACAAATGTTTGACTGATGCTCTGCAGAAAAGTGGGAGAGATTGCATGTGGGAGTGAGAGAGAAAGAGTGGTTGTGATTGCTTGTGGGAGAGAGAGTGAGCATTAGTGATTGCATGTGGGAGAGAGAGTGAGCATTAGTGATTGCATGTGGGAGAAAGGGAAAGTGTGTGTGTGATTACATGCAAGAGAGATTAAGAGCATATAATTGCATGTGAGGGAGAACATATGTGTGATTGTATGTGGGAGAGAGAGAGCAAGTATGTGATTGCATGAGGAGGAGAGGGAGAGAGAGTGTGTGTGTGTGTGTGTGTGTGATTGCATGAGGAGGAGAGAGAGTGTGTGTGTGTGTGTGTGTGTGTATGTGTGAGATTGCATGTGGCAGCGCGGGAAAAGAAAAGTTCTATATTGCAAGCACCAGATAAGTGCTCCGCTATAAAATCATAAACATTGTCGGGATTTTCAAGGAGTATTGGACACTAGAAGCACAAAGATGTGCTTTACAAAATGACATAATTGTCATTTGTTGGAAGTGTGAAAGAAAAAAGAAATTTGAAAGAAGGGCTGCTAAGAAATAATTTTAAATTTTTGCTGCAGAGAAAAGCATCAAATGGGGTCATTTGGTTTACTGGCCAGTGATGAATAAGAGTATATTTATTTATTTATTTATTTATTTATTTAGGGCTTTTTTATACCGACACTCATGATAACAATCATAGCGTATCGGTTTATATAAATTATAATACCTCAGCATTTAAAACACAGCTGAAGAATAATGAATACATTACAAAGACTAACAGCTGAAGATAAGTGCCAATGTTATAAGGATAAAAAAGAAAAAAATATTACCATCTAAGTTGGAGATATAATGAGACAGCCATGACTGTTGGAGAAATATGATAACATCATAAGGATTATAAAAAGTAGAAACATTGGCATTCAAGTTGTGACTGTGGATAAAGCAGCAAATAATAATCGAGTTATAAGGAGTGTAATTTTTTCAATTAAGATATATATTGTGAACAGAAATTCATCAAATAACTGGTCAACATCAAATTACAGTGACACCGTCATAAGAATACAATCATAAAATATAAATAAGAAATAGTTTTTTCAAGCAATTTTATTACAATAAAAAATAAGAGAATATAAGACCAGTGACTGAAACAATTGGCTTTAAAGCAGTTTCTGAATTTTCAGATCTCTTGCCAATACTGAGGTCTTTTCTCTAAAATAAAAATAGTTGAGTTATATTGAGACAAATAAAGTTCAATTATTTTAGATAGAGGTAATACTGGAGATTCAAGTTGGTTCTCAGCAGTAAACATATAGCTAGTTATTTTCTATATTTCATTGTATACTAGTTGTTCCCCAATATTGTTGTTTAATCAGTAATCACAATCCAACAAACCCCACTCATAACCAAACAGCCAGATTAGAAGCAGGTTTATGATTGTAATCCTTGATATTGATCATTTTGCCATTCACTTGTTGGATGTTGATTAGTTAGAGCAGATAGGAATCTCACCTATGTTCTGTACTTTATTTAGGCTGAGTGATCACACATGTCAGCCATGTAAACTATTTGTGCCTCTGTTCAGTTCTATTGCTGAGCCAGACTGCTAGCAATTTGAAAGCTCTCCAGAACTTAAAGAACTCTTAAAGCCTTAAATCCTCACTAAGTGGAAGGCGAGATGACAAATTATAGGTTGCATGCAGTGGGCTGTCTGCTGTTCGAGGCTGCATATTGCTAACAGATTCAGAAATTATTTTCAGTCCAAAATGCCTTTCCTCATATTTTACTTATCTTTTTAAGTTGCTTTTTTCTTATTTCCATATTTTTCCACTTGCAAATTCACAGATTCTGTAGTTCCTAATATATTTAAGTTGCTTAAGACATCTGCCTGCAATGTCTATGTAGCTCCTTGTAAATTTCTGTAAATCCCAGTACTGGCACCTCATCCATTCATCCATCTTAGATAGATAAAGTGAATACAAATGTTATTTAATAGTAATAACTGCGTTATGACTGTAAACCACTTTGATAAAGGTGATATGTAAGAACAGTTCTACTATTACTGCTCCTGATTTCCTTTGGCAGCTCAGGGATAGATTCTGTATATAAAACAATGAACCTTTTTATTTCTCATTATAAAATTAAAGTAGGATTCCAATCTTGTGTAATCTAGTGGTCTAGCAGCAGGGCCATATCAAATCTTAGTCAACCCTTAAAAGTGCAGCAGTTAGAGGGCCTGGAGGCACTGGGATTTCATGATCACATGTGGTGCCTTTTCGGAGGCTAACTTGAGCAGGGAAACAAGGTTGCTCTTGGGCTAGTACTGTAAAAGTTTGAGGCAATCCATGTCTTCTGTTACTAATGGCAGGTAATTACCCCCCTCCCCTCTGCTAAAGGTTTAGGAATGCCTGGCCTGAGTGGAAGCCTATTTAGATAACTGCCCTTCAGCAGCTTATATAAAGTAGCTGTTATAACCACAGAGGGAACCATAGAAACAGAAATGACTGCAGAAAAGGACCAGAATGGTCCATCCAGTCTGTCCAGCATGCTTCTTATCTGCCAGGCCATGCAGGTTACCCCATGTTTCTTTTAAGGGTAGCTGCCAACTGCTGCTCCATACAGTAATTCCCAAGCCTTATGATAACCCATAAACATTTACTGCTAGCAACATTATTATTGCATGATGAGGGAGAGAAAAAAAGAGACAGCCAGGGCAAGGAGAGAATGAAAAGACAGAAGATACAAAGTTTTGCCAAAAATCACAGGGTTTTGTAGTCACTGCAATAGGAGACACAAAAATGATGGGGCAAGGGATGGGGGAAGGGCGAGGGGGAGATCCTAGCACAGTGCCCACAAATGTTATCATTGGGCCCTACAAAAAACTTAATTTCTGGCTCTGCCCCTAGTGTAACTCTCTCCTCATAAAACCACATAAAATGTGAGAGGATCTGGCACTTGAGTGAGCTGAGTGCCAGTCTCTCTGTGGAGATCAAGAAGAATTATATCAAGAAGATGGTGTAGTGGATGTAGCAGAAGTGGACTCTTGAGCTGAAGTGGGGTTAGTGTACCTGCAGGGAGGAGCTCTGCAGGTCCTCACCATCGGCAGGTGGAGTTGGCTTGAGCAGGGGCCTAACTGGAGCTTCAACAATACTAGCCCTCATTCCCCTTAGGTTGAGCCCTCGGGTACCAGGGCCAGCTGGACATAGGTGCAGGCCCCTGTGGAGATGAAGATCTGAAGAAGAGAGGATGTGACAGGTCAGCGATGAAGAGTGAGTCAGGTTGGGCAGGCAGCAGGCAACAGGAATTGATAAGGAGGTCAGAGGCAGGCAGAATCTGGTCAGAGGCAAGGCAGAATCTGGTTCAGGCAGAAGGTCAGGACAGGCAGAGTTCAGTCAGAGTCAGAGTACAGGCAGCTGGTCAGGGTAGGCAGAAGTCAAGCAGCATCGAGGTCCAATCCGAGGTCAAGCCAGAAGTCCAATCTAGGGAGGAGACTGGGTAGAGGACCACAAGATGAGATGTTGAAGAAGTCGAAGAGTCAGAGCAACCAGACTGCCAGGAACCCAGAAACAGGACATGGAGACACACGAGCAACACAAATGAAGAACTGGAGTCAAGAATGAAGAACAGGAAGCAGGAACCAGGAACACGGTGGCAAATCACTTCTCAGATTGAATGACCTACTGCCGAAGCACTGGAGAAGTGAAGGCCTCAGCCCTTTATAGGGCAGAACTGTTACATCATCGGGAAACACCACCGGGTACTTCCTGTCACTGACCCAATAAAGGCAGTTCTGTCGGCATGCTCGTGCCCTAAGGGGGGCTGGGGGCCACATAGGAAGAGGGTGGCCTGGAGGAGTGGCACAGTGCGACCTCCCGCCACATGCTGGAGAGGCAGCCTGGTGTCGGGGACACGCGGTGTTTGCTTGAATAAGGGTGGCCAACCGCGATGCCAGGAGCGCACTTGGTTGGGCCCAGGCTGGAATAGGTCCGTGATCCGCCAATCGCTATAGTGGAAGAAGGTCCACAGGCAAAGGGGCGAAATATTCTGAGCTGGAGAGGAAACTCACCCCCTTCGACTGTTATCTTCTCTCTGTTCCAGCAACTCACAGTAGACCAGGAAAGAAGGACACAATCTAAAGATATATTCCAACAAACGTATGTTTATTTTCTGGTGCTACCAGAATTCAGGGTATTTAACAAGGAGCTGAAAGTCCCTGATTCGATCAGGGTATCGATCAGGGTATATAGGCTTCCATAGCTGGGCTGCATCAGTTGCAAGGATGCAGTAACGGTAAACATATTAGCTCCTTACCAATTATATATATTACTTCCCTTGGCTTAGGAGAACTACCTACAAGTACTTTCCCACTTTTTACTCCAACAGTTTAAAGAACACACAGTAGTTCAATTGCTATCACTTCAAATACCATTCCTCCTTTCTCTTAATAGACCATTGTTCTCAGAGTCATATTGCAGCATATATCACTAAAAATGCATTAGTACTCACTGGCACATAGTAATTGTCTTAGGAGATAATATTCAGTTCCTGGATGAACTTCAGAGTTAGTCAGATAAACTTATCCAGCTAACTTTGGAAGTATATTCAGTGGTCTAGCAACACTATTGAACATACCCGGATATCTTCAAGATGGCCAGATAATAAACCTATTAGAGTTGTTCCAGAGGGTGGCAACTAAAATGGTCAGTGGTCTTCATTCTAAAGCATATGGGACAGCTTAAAGATCCAGATATGTGTACCCTAGAAGAAAGATGAGATGGAGAGATATGATAGAGACATTTAAATATTTCCAAGGATTCAGCCAAAAAGTAAGTTCTAGAACAGGGGCAGATTGGCCTATTGGGGGATTGGGCTTCACCAAGCAGGCCGGTCCCATCACATGTATTTTTTTGACTTAGCTTCCCGCCAAAGAAAATGAGATGGGCTGCTGTGGCCAAAGAAAGGTCTAAAAGGTCACGGCAGAGCACATCCTTCATTGGAATGAAGGCCTGTGGGCTGCAGCAGAGCTCATTCTGCTGCACCTGAAAAGAGATCTGCGGGGCCACTGAAGAGGACCTGCGAGCCGCGGCAGATCACATCCTGCTGTGGAGGAAGTGAGCCCTGTGGGGCCGCATGGCCCTCCCCCTCCAACATTGCAGAGGCAGCGTGGTCTCTTTCCACCTCTCTTCGGAGAGTGAGGTGCAGTGTTGTGATTCAAAACTGGTAAAGAGAAGGCCCAGATAAAAAGGGGAGTCCTGAAAGGTGTATGTGTGTGTGAGAGAGATAGACTGCCTGTGTATGTGAGAGAGAGAGAGAGCCTGCGTGTATGTATTAGAGAGCCTGCATGTGTGTGTGTAAGCCTGCATGTGTATGAGAGTAACAGAACTTGCATGGGTGTGTGAGAACCTGGTTGTGTATGAGAATGAGAGAGACTGCATATGGATGAGAGTAAGAGAGACTGCATATGGGTGAGACTGCATATTTATGAGAGAGCAAGAGAACCTGCATGTATCTGTGAGAGCGAGAGAGCGTATGTATGTGACAGTATATATGTGAGTGAGAGAGAGCCTGTGTATATGACATCATGTGTGTGTGTTTATGAGGAGGAGAGAGAGGTTAAAAATTGTGAGGCCCCTATCCCCCAATCAGAACAATCTGTAGATGACTGGAAATCAAAAGATAAAATAGATGACTAGTCTACAACAACCATTAATTATTCATGTTAGTCTCCTCCATATATAAATGTCACTTAAATTCTTTTCATTTTTATTAAACATAAAAATATTGACAAAATGATTTTTATAAGATGGGAGACCTCAGTACTGGTAAGACATCTGATTCTTACACAGAATCTTAATGCCCAGTTGTTGCAATCCTAGGTCTTACCGTCTCTTTTGTTTTTTCTTTTTTGTTTAAAATATCTTCATTCCCAATTAATGTTCATTTCTCTTCTTTTTTCCTACCACTCTCCATATGCCTTTTTTTTCATTTTTAATTGATTCTTATATAAATCACAATTGGGTGGTACTCATCGCAATCCGATGGAATAACGTGACCTTTTAACATTTGAAACAACCGGAGACTCAAATATTTTGCCAGCGACTGTAGTTCAGCTGTGATACCCAACATATAATTTACTTTGAAGCGGAGACATTCCCATCTTCATCGTATACTAAACATTGATATTGAACTCGACATATAAATCAGTTATGCACTTATCTTTTTGTTAAGCCTGCCGGATGCAGATGGCTGCAACTGCTGTTGCTCACCTCTTGTCTCACTACACTGATTCCAGTAGGAAGACTGGTGGACTCCGCCAGCTATTGCCAACCTGCCTGCCCCTGTTCCCGGGTTTCCCTGGACGGCATAGGACCACCATCTTGTCCTTGGACGGCTGCCGACCGTCATCTTTACTACGGATCTTCCGTTCCAGCTCCTGCTTCCTCGTCCCGGGTACCCGCTCCTCGGGGGCCCTTTCCTCATCTTTGTCTATCCACTCCTCGGAGGGCCTCGGAGGGCCTTTCACCTAGGACTGCTGCCTGCCCCATTCCCCGGGGCTCCCTCTGGAACCATCACTACTTCCACTGTGAGTACTTCGCTCTGCGGACCAATACCATATTATGTTCCATTTTAATTTAATTTTAATTTAATTTTATTATGTTTTTGGGACAAAGTATTAATGGCTTGTCCAACTTTTATGTAAACCGACGTGAACGATATGTTCGATATATAAAAATTAGAGATGTGTTTAGTTTTTACATGTAGGCTTGGGCTTCAGCTCGGGTGGCCTGTGGACAACTTCGTTTTCCAATGGGTCTTTTTTCTTTTTGTGTCGATTTTTCACAAAAAAAAACAAAACACCCCAACCCTTAAAATTTAATTTATTACAACCCCCACCCTCCGGAACCCCCCAAAACTTGCCAAAATTTGTGGTGGTCCAGCAGGGGTCCCGAGAGTGATCTCCTTCTCTCGGGCCATCAGCTGCCAGTAAACAAAATGGCACTGGTGGCCCTTTGCCCATATTATGTGACAGGGGCTACCAGTACCGGCCGTCTATTGCTCCTACCATGTGAAAGGGGCCAACCAATGGTACCGGTAGCCGGCCGTCCATTGCTCCTACCATGTGAAAGGGGCCAACCAATGCTAGCACTCAAACAAATATACATTTGTTTGTGTCAGTGTTTATGTGCCAATAAAGTTGCTGCAATCTAAAAATCTGGTTGTGACTGAATGTGTGTGTGTCTGAAACTGGCTGGCAGTATCATTATTTGCAATTGGTTCAAGAGCCAGTCTGGGAATCCAGGATATATCTCTATTAGATATATAAACAGATGTGTAGAGAGCCCAACCAATTTGCATGGATGAAATGGGGGCTACAGCTCTGCTCACCCCTGGTCTAGAATGTGCTCATCTTCTTAGTTATTTAGGAAAGATTAAGTTTATTTGGAGATATTTTGGCTCAATTTTGCTGGGTTCCAGGGTTGACTTGGCAAGCTTTTGGGAGTTGTTGACACATTAGCTGCAGGGAAAGTACATGAGTGCATCAGTTATCCCATGGGCCAGTTTTGAAAAAAATCCTCTGGGCCTATATTTTCCTGCAGTCCACTCCTATTCTAGAATGAGGGGTTATGTGATGAGGGTAAAGGGGGGTAAACTCAGAAGTAATCTAAAGAAATATTTCTTTATGAAGAGGGAAGTAGATGTATGGAGCAGCCTCCCTGTGGAGGTGGTAGAGACCAGAACAGTTATCTGAATTCAAGAAAGCATGGGAAAAGCATAAGGGATCTAAGAATGAATGGTAGGAATTGTTGAACAGAGCAGTTGTGGATAGGCAGCCTAGTTAGGCTGTATTGTTTTTAACTGCGATCACGCTTTTATGTTTCTCTTCTCCTCCTCATTCTAAATCTTACCTCCTTCTCATTCCCTCTGTGCAGATCTGAAGTTCCATTGCACCTTAGATGTAATTGCTACAATCATGGATCAGATATGCTTCATTGAGCCTATGCTGGGATGGGGTCTGTATGGAGATTTAAGGAGTGTCTCAAGAAAGAAGAAAAGAAGGAACACAAATTTGGTCTTCCCTATGATAAGTAACAACTCTTCAGCTATCTCCTCCTGCTTAATATTTACTCTGCTCCTTTTAAATGTTCAGTCCCTGTCAAAATAAATCCCTCTGATTAATGACCTGCTAGAGGATTTAAATCCCACTATTTTCTGCAATTATGAAACCCGGCTGAATGACAAAGATAATGTGCTAACCAAATTTCCCATCCTATGATGTATTTCATTTTCCAAGACCTAAACAAAACAGTGGGGGTTTATTAATAATTAGTAAAAAAAAAGAACTTACAAAGAATCTCTACAAAGTAGAGATTAACTCTCCCTATGAGATGGCAATTCTAAAATCTCCTCAATTAAACATAGAACTGGTCTACTGTCCTCCAGGCATACAAAAAAATTATTGCTCACCACTGATTGAATTATTTGCTAAGGTGTTTCCAACATCCGGATTTCTATCACCTCCAGGTAGATAAAACACCAAGAACCTTAGCCTGTGAAATGTTTCTAGAGACAATGGAAGCTTTGGGATGGTCCCAATTTATTTCCAAAGCTATTCTTAAAGTGGGACATATTCTACACCTAATATTTGCCAATACCAGAAACTGTCTAATCAATACTTCTCACACCAGATGTTATTATTTGTGATAATTGTGGGTGAATCCTTGGGCCGATGGCAGATGACCATGCCCAACGGGGGAAGATCCTGAGAGGGACCACTGGTCAGACTCAGAGTTGGGAAATAGACACACACTAGTTCTTTTATTAAACTGTTTTAGAGAACCACCAGAAGTGGCAGTAGTGAGCTGGAAGAGCCCGGCTGAGAATTTAACAAAGTACAGGAAACAACTAGTCTACTACAAAAAACAATTTTAGACACCAAAAAGAAATACTACAGCTCAAAAATAGAAAAATTTGCAAATAATGCCAGAACTCTATTTAACATAGTAAAAAACCTTACTAGCGACAATACAAACAATTACCTAACCTTACAAGAGAACCAATGAAATGATGTAGCTCAATTCTTTAAAGATAAAATTGAGAAACTAAGAAAAAAAATCCCTAATACAACAAAACAAGAGATTAAAATGCCCACTAGGTGTTGTGAACGGCCTCTAAGGCCTTGCATTCTGTTGTGAACGGCCTCAAAGGCCTTGCATTTTTTTGTGAGTGAGCTGTTTTAGTGTGCCCTTGGGCCTCAGCCCAATCCCAGGTGAACCCAGGACCGGCCCGAGGGTTGATGGCGTATTCCAGCGTGGCTGGCGGGCTGACCCTCTGCCAGACCTGCAGGCTCCCAAGGCCATCATCCGAGGATGTTGGAAGTTGAATGGACCTCAGACCATTCCAAGCCCTTTTGGACCTGCTGCGAACAGCATGGAGCAGCAGGCCTGGCCTGAGGTAGAGGGCATTCGAGGACCTTGACACAAAGACAGGACAATGGTAGATATATACGGTAAGAGGGTTCAGGCACCAGAGCCAGACAGGAACTGAAGGAGGACTGGCCACCGGAACCAGGCAGGAGCTGCAGCAAGACTCAGGTACAGGAACTGCAGCAGGACTCAGGAATGGGGACATCAGGAACTGTAGCAAGACTCAGGTACGAAGACATAGGAACTGTAGCAAGACTCAAGTATGAAGACATCAGGAAGACACTTGGGCAGAAGGACAGTTGCACAGTCTCTCAGGGCGCCCTACTCAGCCCACCCGCGGGACTGAGTCATAGACCACCCTGTCCCACTACGCGCCCTACACAGCCCGAAGGCTGGTCGCGGACCATGAGGAGAGCGGAACATGCGCAGGGAAGATCCAGGCGAGGAGGAACTCCGATGTCGGGAGCAATGGCATCTGAAGCCCCAACGGCTGGTGGAAACAGAAGCTCCAAGACAGGGACGAATCCCACCTGTTGGCCACTCCTAGGCCCAACAGCTCAGAAGGCCAGGAGCACAAACTAAGACGCAGGGAAGAACATCCGGGAAGGCAGAAACATCAGGTCGTAGAGGAACATGGCAGAACATCAGGATGAAGATCAGAGCAGGTACATCAGGATACCTGGACGGGACATCTGAACGGGACATCTGAACAGGACATCTGGATGGACATGTAGACAGGAACCTCAGGCACGAAGACAAGATGAATGAACAGGAACCAAACAGGAACTGAACAAGAACTCCATGGAGGAGACAGGAAGGCCTGATGGAGCTCTGGCAGGCAGGAGCCTCCAGAAAGGTGACACTCCGATGGAAGGCCAAGAACAGACTGAAGTTGAAGTCTTTTATAGGGCTGAAGCAGGAAGTCCAATTAGAGGTGGAGTCAGTCACATTTCCTGTGGCTGGCCCTTAAATCAGGCAGAATGGTGCGGGCCGGTGCCTAAGAAGGATCAGGAGAACAGTGCAGGACCGCGGACAGCGGTCTGCACCAACGTCAGAGGCTGAGAAGCAGGAAAATGGGCAGGCAGGCTTCGGAGCAGCCTCCAGGCTGTCCCAGGAGGACCCCCTTGACGGCGTTGCGGCTCCCTGCCACGAAGGCTGGCACGGGGCGGCTCCATGCCGTGAAGAAATGCAGGAAGAACCACGGGCCCGGCCGTGGCAAGGACAAGGAGCAGGGATGGCCTCTGGGCCACATAAAAGGCCCGACGGTGGCGCTGCATCGGGAGAAACAAGCATGGGTAAGTGGGTCTGCTCGCGGGAGGGGGCCCACGGCAGCGGGTCACAATACTAGGGACGTCAGCAACTGGTCAGAATTTGATGAGATATCACACATTGAGGTTGAGAACATGATAAAAAAAAAACTGAACCCTGCTCCCCACATAATTGACACCATACCCATTACAGAATTAAAAAAACTAGCCAACATAGTAGCACCAACATTAATTAAAATCATCAACCTCTCCCTAGATGAAGGATTAATGCTGGATACCTTGAAAGGAGCTATAATCAAACCAATCATTAAGAAAAAGAACTTGGACCCCCTAAATCTTAGCAACTATAGACCAGTCTCCAACTTACCCCTAATAGCCAAACTAATTGAAAAAACAGTACAAAAACAACTGTCAAACCACCTTGAAAGTAAAAACATTTTATATCCAGCACAACATGGATTTTGCAAACACTACAGTAAAGAGACTTTACTATTAGCTCTATCAGACAATATCTTAAGAGGCTTCGATAAAGGAACACATACATTCTGGTTCTATTGTATCTCTCCGCAGCATTTGACACTGTAAATCACAAAATACTAATCAATAGACTAAAAGAAATAGGACTCAATAACAAAACAATAAACTGGTTTGAGTCATACTTAACAATAGATGTTTCCAAGTTCAAATCAAAAACACACTTTCAGACAAAGTCAAACTACAAACAGGAGACCCACAGGGATCAGCTCTGTCTACAACACTCTTTAATATTTACTTACTTCCAATATGTCACCTACTAGCAGGACTTGGAATCATACATTACGTATATGCAAATGATATACAACTGCTGTTACCCATCGTAAACACCATTGAAGAAACAATGAAGTTAGCCAATATGTATCTTAAAATAATCAAACAGCTCCTAAACCAAATAGAACTGGTAATAAACATTGACAAAACTGAATTCTTACACCTTGAACGAAAAAACATACACCCTATACAACCTACAATCGCAATCAAAAATAATCAAGCCGTGGAGTTAGCAATAAAAGTAGGGAATCTAGGGGTAATAATTGACCCTGAGCTAAACATGAAACAACACATTTCACAGAAATTAAAAGAAGGCTATGCCAAACTAATGACCCTGAGAAGACTGAAACCCCTGCTAACGCTAAACAATTTTCGCACAGTTCTACAGGCAATGATATTTGCAAGCACAGACTATTGTAACTCCCTGCTATTAGGGCTACCTCAATCTACGATTAGACCACTGCAAATATTGCAAAATTCCGCTGCTAGAATTTTGACTGGCAAAAAAAAAAAGTGACCACATTACAGGAACACTTGCTGAACTATACTGGCTTCCAATTGAACAAAGAATATACTATAAGGCACTGTGTATAATTCATAAACTAATCCACGATGAAAAAGCCGACTGGCTTAACACCGCACTGCACATACATGTCCCGCACAGAAACCTGAGATCTACTAATAAGGCTCTACTAACTATCCCCTCGGTTAAATCAGCACGTCTCACTCAAGTAAGGGAAAGAGCACTGTCACTGGCTGGTCCTGTGCTATGGAACACCATGCCACTTGAAATAAGGCTGCAGAGAAATTTGAAAATATTCAAAACTAACCTGAAAAACTGGCTCTTTAAACAAGCTTTTTATAAAGACAAAGAAAAGGAGAAAAACAGTTGAAAGATAAGGACGCACAAAGCAAGCAGTTGTTGTTTTTAACCTACAAATGCATATTAATGTTAGATTTGAACCGCTTAACAGTTTACTAACCAACATATAGGCTTAACTTAAACACATAGTTTATCGTACTAAAATATGTTGCCATACTATGATGGCACATGTTTAATTTGTAATCTATACCACTTATAATTTTATTTATCATGCCTTCCTGTAAACCGTTGTGATGGTTATCTACTTAATGACGGTATAGATGAGTTTTTAAATAAATAAATAAATAAAATAAATTGATCCTGCTAATCACCCACATGACCCAATTCCAGCCAGTTCCTTGAAACAAGTAAATTGTGTTATAACTCTGACAATCACAACCTTAATTAATCATTCTCTCTCAGAAGAAATTGTACAACATGACTTAAAACAAGTTGTGATAAAGCCAGTTCTTAAATAAAAATAAAACTGGTAGAATCGCTGACTGGGACAAATTTCATCAATATCCAATTTGTCTTATCTCTCAAAAGTACTTGAAAAAGCTGTGTTATCCCAATTTGTAAATCATTTGGAAGACCAAGATATTCTCTTCTCAAATCAATTTGGATTTAGGAAACATCGTTCAACTGGAACATAGAGCGCGGAAGCCGGCCCGGCACGCGCAAAGTTATGCCTGCCTCGAGCAGGCGTAACCTTCGCAACAGAGGTGGGGGGTTTAGATAGGGCCGGGGGGGGGGGGGGGGGGGGATGGGTTAGGTAGGGGAAGAGAAGGGAAGGGAAGGTGGGGGGAGGCGGAAGGAAAGTTCCCTCCGAGGCCGCTCCGATTTCAGAACGGCCTCGGAGGGAACGGAGGCAGGCTGCCGATTTTGGGCAGCCTTGTGCGTGCCGACTCCAGATTTTAATGGATACGTGCGGCTACGCGCGTATCTATTGAAATCCCGCATACTCTTGTTCGCGCCTGGTGCGCGAACAAAAGTACGCGTTTGCGCAAGTTTATGAAATCTACCCCTTCGTCTCATACAGGATGTTTATCCTTTTGGACTCTATGCCATCCCAGACATAAAGCACCACACCGCCTCCCGGGTGCTCCTCTCTTTCATTGCGATATAGTTTGTACCCCTGTATAGCACTGTCCCATTGGTTGTCCTCCTTCCACCATGTCTCTGAGATGCCAATTATGTCTATGTCATCATTCACTGCTATACATTCTAATTCTCCCATCTTACTTCTTAGACTTCTGGCATTAGCATACAAACATTTCAAAGTTTGTTTTTTGTTTGTATTTTCATTCTGCTTTTTAATTGATAGGGATAAGTTAGAATTTTTTAGCTCAGGTGAGTTTTTAGTTACAGGCACTTGGACTACTTTTCTTATTATTGGAACCTCACTGTCGGGATGCCTTAATTCTAATGCATCAGTAGTATCCTTTGAAGATACCTCCCTCCAAACCATGCACTGCTGAGCGACTGTCGGCTTTCCCCTTTGTTCTAGTTTAAAAGCTGCTCTATCTCCTTTTTACAGGTTAGCGCCAGCAGTCTGGTTCCACCCTGGTTACGGTGGGGCCCATCCATTCAGAAGAGACTCCCCCTTCCCCAAAAGGTACCCCAGTTCCTTACAAAACTGAATCTTTATTCCTTGCACCATCTCCTCATCCACGCATTGAAACTCCAGAGCTCTGCCTGTCTCTGGGGATCTGCGCGTGGAACAGGGAGCATTTCAGAGAATGCTACCCTAGAGGTTCTGGATTTAAGCTTTCTACCTAAGAGCCTAAATTTGGCTTCCAGAACCTCCCTTCCACATTTTCCTATGTTGTTGGTGCCTACATGTAACACAACATCCGGCTCCTCCCCAGCACTGTCTAAAATCCTATCTAGGTGACGCGTGAGATCCACCACCTTCGCACCAGGTAGGCATGTTACGAGGCGATCCTAACGCCCACCAGCCACCCAGCTGTCCAAATTCCTAATAATCAAATCACCAACCTTGACAGCCGACCTAACCCTTCCCTCCTGGGCAGTAGGCCTTGGAGACACATCCTTGGTGTGAAAGGACAATGCACCACCTGGAGAGCATGTCCTTGCAACAGGATCCTTTCCTGCTGCACCAGGTTGATGCTCTACGATCTTGAGACCTTCTTCTCCAAGGCAGCACCAGGGCTGCCAGTCTGAAGTTGGGACTTGGCTACTATGTCTCTGAAGGTCTCATCTATATACCTCTTTGTCTGCCTCAGCTCCTCCAGGTCTGCCACTCTAGTCTCCAGAGATCGGACTCGTTCTCTGAGAGACAGAAGCTCTTTGCATCACATGTATTTGTACAATTTCTCACCAGCAGGTAAAAAATCATACATGTGACACTCGATGCAAAAGACTAGGAAGCCCCTCTCTTGCTGTTGGACTGCAGCCTTCATCTCAAATTTGTTCAGTTCCTAGTTAAGTTTTAGGTTGCTATGGGAGTAGGAATGTGTCTAATTAATGAACTTTAAATGTATTAGTGAATTCATTATATGTCTGTTAGTGGCCTTCAAGGGAATGATCAAACTCTCAATAAGGATTTTTTTTTTTTGTGAATGTGGCACCTGCTTATAAATTAAAGGATGAGCTAGGGGTGGGTGGGTGAGGGTTGGGAAATACTAACTTTAGTTAGTCAGCCAGAAAGACTCACTGTTCTCGTGATTAACAAATGTTGGTACCTAATCAAACCAGATCACACTACCTTAACACCTTTCCAAGGTGACTGCTGAACTTTTCAACCTTTTTACTTAGGTATACATTGCTCCTAGCTTATTTCTAGAGCCTGGCTATTTTTATTTTTTTTTTTAATATTCAAAACTCTAATTTCTGCTTACTAGCTGCCTAATAGACTGTTAAAAATAAACACACTAACTACTGTTATTAGCTGCCTTACTGACTGACTATTTAAAAATACAGTCTAACTTCTGTTTATTCCCTGCCTTACTGACTATTAAAAGCATGAACACATGAAATAATATTCTCAAATAGTTAGCTCGTCCTAATACTTTTAAAAAAGAAAATTTCCCAAGAAAAAACTTACTGATTCCTTTCAGCCAACAGCAAGGTGATCCTCTCCTCTCAGTGTTCCCACTGGATTGTGGGTTACTGAGCTCTTCCCTTGCCCCCTGTTCCACAAATCTCAGCGGGTAACAGAAAATACACACATAAAATAATCAAAAGCAATAAACAACTAAACATAGCATATAATGCAATAAACAAAGCCAAAATGAAGCATAACATGACTGCGTAACCTAGCTTAGAAGGTCCTAAACTGCAGTCAATGTTGTCTTTTGGCAAAAGCCATGGCGAACAGATGAGTTTTAAATTGTTTCCTAAGTGAAGCAGGTCATTCCTATCTTACTGCCCTTCTCCTTCCTCTCCTCTATCCATTGCATTTCTCCCTCCTCATACAACTTCCCCATTACATTCCCCATCACACTCTCCTCCCTCTTTTACTCCCTCTCCCTTTGCCTCCCCCACTGCATTTCCTTTTCCCCTCCTCTCTCCTCTCCATTGCTCTTTCCCTACTCTTCCATTCCCACCCTACCCCACTGCCCTTCCCTTTTAATTCACTCATTATTAAATAACCCTAACTCTTCCTGGCTTTGCTCTATTTTGAGAATATACAAACCCTCTAGAGAGCTTTGATCCTCAAATATGAGCCTTTTGGATGTTCCTTCTGTCAGATTAGTAAGACTAAATGTTACCCGTCAAAGAGCTTTTTCTTTAGCAGGGCCCATACATTGGAATGCCCTACCAAATGCCCTATGCCAAATCTCAAATAGTAAGGATAACAAAAAATCATTAAAACATATCTCTTTAGAGAAGCTTTCAGAACCACTGAATAAGTCATTCTCCCTTGTTTCTATTATGCTGTGCTTATTATGATTTTTATTCTTCCTATTTTTTCTATCTTTTATGTTTGTTAAATTTAAAGTTAACTTAATTTTATTTTAAGATCTTTAGGTATAAGGATATTAGTAATATTGATAATTATATGTTACTATGTAATTTTATTCATACTTTTATTTTATTTATTTTACTTTCACTTTATGAAAGTTTAGTATTTATTATTTTTATGTTCAATGTTGTAAACCGTTTTTGTTCAAATTTATTTGCTAAAGATGGTATATAAAAAGTCTTAAATAAATAAACAAGGTTTTTTTTTATTTCAGCTGAAAATCAGAAGCCGTAGGTATATGTCATCTGCAAACATACTAATCTTCACTTCAGAAGAGGCTACTTTCATACCTTCAAAAAATACCGTGTTTTGAAGTTTAATTGTTAATAGCTCTAGACAAAGAATGGAAAGCAGTGAGGATAGGGGAGACTTGTCACATGTGGTCAGCAATTCTGTGAGATCTCCATGACCAAAACTAGAGCCTATATGGAGCTGCACAGAAGGATCACCCAACCCCCAAAATCAAAATCATATGTTTGCAATATCAAGATTCCGTCACATTGTCAAATGCCCTCTCTGCACTTATACTTACTAGTAGTGCAAGCCTTTCCCTAATAATGCTCACATACATTCCTATATTTCAGGCATCTTGGTGAATGATGAAGGCATGAGACACCCTGATTCTTACAAGTCCTAATTTATCAGATTTTTTGGAAACATCTGTTGATAATATTCCAGTAAGAACAACATTATTACTTTCTATTGTATCGGAAATGGATAAAAATCTAATCTTGCAAAAATATTTCAATTATAAGGATTTTTTATTTTGTGGGCAAAGATTCTCTATATTTCTTCAAGTGAGGCCCAAAGTTTTAGCACTAGGGGCTTCTACCTTTTTAAAATTTCCAAGTAAATGTTTGGTTACATTTCAGAAGAATAAATTTGTTTTCCTTTACATTTAGAAGCATTTGTAGTGGATAAATCTCAGATTGATTAAGAATTGTTGACTGGATAATTGCAATCTAGGCTGGATAAAAATCAGTGTCTCTATTTTGTTTAACTTTTGCTTATTCTTATTTGCTTGGGAATAATCTCCCTTCTAACTGTTAAGAGGACTGTATCATGATTGTATGAAGGATATTTCTTATGCTGATTTTATTTTTCTTTTGAAATGGAATGGGTAATGCACATGATATTCTTTGTCTTGTTTAAATGTAATAATTTTAAACTCTAATAAAAATAAAATAAAATAAAAAAAGTTATGTGGATAATAAGCTGACGCACTCTGGTCATGCTTTTTAAAATACAAACTTATGCACGTAAGTCTTGACCCCACTCCGGAACACGCATGCCCCTCCCACTTTCCACCCACTTATACCTGTCACGCACACAGGTAAGTATGTGCATACTTTGCGGCTTCTTAAAATCCTCAGTGCTTGAGCACAGCTCACATATATGCGTAAATTGGCATTTTGAATGAACAATGCTTTTAAAATCTACCTAATAGAGGTGAATTTTAAAAGCCTGACGTGCGCATTAATTAGGAGATGAGTGTTGCGATGCAGCATGTGGCTGGAGCCATGAGCCGCCTCTTACCTCTGTCACCGCCCCATGGCCCAGCTAGACCACAGCCTGCCTTCCTCATGGCCCGGAGGCCACTATCTTCGCCGCTTCTGCAGCCAGCCTGGAACCGCTGACACCGCGGACCTCCGCGGCCCGGCCAACATTTTGCCGGCATGGCAGGAGCCGTACCGGGTCTCTCCAACTCAGCCTGGAGGCCGCTGAAGCCAGGACCTGTTCGGCTGCGCCGCTCCCGGACTTCTCCTGCGTGGCTGATGCCACTGCCTTCGGGGCCTGCCCTGAGGCCCAGCTCTTCTGCTCCGTCTTCTCTCTGCACAGCAGCAGCATGGTCGCTGTCCAGGGTCCTGCCCCTTTCCTTCCTAGGGGTGGCCCTGTGGCTACCTTCCAGATTTAAAGGGCCCAGTGCAGGTGTGGTCCTCTTCAGGCTCCTCCCTGGGTGTTCCTGCTTTGCCCTACAAAAGGACTCCATGCTCAGTTCCACTTCACCTTCGCAAGGAGCTTGTTCCCTCCTGGAACTGTCCTTCAGGAGCTGGTCTTCTATTGGACTTCTGGGTACGCCTCGCTCCTGCTTGGCATTCCATGTTCTTCATTGGTTCCTCCATTGTCTTCTCTCCTGGTCTCTGCTGATGCTTTGCCCATCCTGATGTCTCCCTTGTCTTAGCCGTGATGTTCCTTGACCTCGTTACCATGTCCTGATGTCCATCTTTTAGAGGTGTTCCTGGTCTGATCCATCCCAGCGTGGTCTGTGACCAGCCGGTCGGGCTGTGTAGGACACACTGTGGCCCAGTGGCCTGCAACCACCCCATGTGCGGTATGTAGGGCGCTGGTGGGTTTTCCCTCATCTGGCGAAGTTGAAGATCTCTATTTCCTCCAGGATTTTAGTCTTCAGGATGTTCCACTTCATCCATCCCAGCTGCTCTTCGTTGAGTGTCCAGAGTGCCATCTTGGACTTCCTGGATCTTCGCCTTAGAGGCTTCTCCTTCCGAGTTCCTCTGATGTCCTCTGATTTTACTTTGTCTGATCCTGAGTCCGTCTGATCCTGTAGCCATCAGCTTCCATGTTCCAGTCCTTGCCGATCTCAGCCTAGTCTGGCCTGCTGCCTTCTGCCGTTACCTGGTCCAAAAGGGCTTGCAACAGTTGGAGGACCATTCAGAGACCAACATTGTGTTGTTGGTCTCACTGAGCGTGCAGGTTGGCAGGGTTTGAGTTGCTTTTTCCAGATGAGGTATGTCTCGTTGCAAGGGCACACTTCCCCAGAAGTCGGGAGCGCCCCCTAGCACTCCCACCCTTAGTCCCGCAACAATGAGTGAAGAAGTTGGACTTATGCATGCAAAGCAGATTTTAAAAGCCACCAACATATGCACATATCTCCTGCAGCATGCACATCTTGTAAGTTTTCAAAAAGGGCACTGGCATGGTCTACGCGGGGCATGGGCATTTTGGAGCTTGAACATAAGATGTGAGCATAAATACTGATGCGACATGGCACACGTCGAGGCTTCCTGCCGCGTGTCTTTACTTCTGCTGTGAATGCCGTGTAAGTTAAAATTTAAAGAAAACTAGGCAGATCTGCGGGGTTTTAAGGGTCAGGGCTAATGGGGGGAGGGGGAGTGAAGGCTATCAAACCAGGGGGCTGGAGGACTTATCTCTTAACTATGCAAAGTAGGGATGAACTGAAAAAACTGGGATTGGCGTTGGCGAGCGCCTGTTTTAAAATCCCATGATTTACGTGGTAGAAGCGGGATTTGTGCGCGCTCACTTAAAATTTGACGTACATGTGCGAACTGCCAGGCTATTTTATCTGTGCACATATGTTAGAAAATGGCCACATACCTGGGTGCAGGTGGACGTTTGTGACAAATTTGTGCATGTGCGCCATTTTGGAAATTACTGTCATAGGTCTTGGCCCAAGAATGCCCCTTCCCCTTTATTTCTGTGTAAATGTGCATGTAAGATTGAAACTTTTAAATCTTATAAAATAGCACATACATGAGTACAAGCTACTTACATGAGTACTTGCTAATTTTGCATGTGTAAATGTTTTGAAAATTCATCCCATTCAGTAGAAGATTCATACATACAATACCTCATCAGATTTACAGGCTTTCCTTGCTCCCCCCCGCCCCCCCCATCCCTGAAACACTGTGGCCTTTCTTTTGTTCCACTCTCTCTTCTTTTATTCTAGGAATCTCCATTTTTCCCAATATCCCATTCTCCTGCCAACTCTCCTACTCTGAGAGAAAAAGAAAGGATTTTGCAGCTTTAGTATAGTTTCATGGCGTTTAAAAATGAATTACTGCAGAATAGTCAGCGTGACTGGCTCTAGACTTCAGTACAGATTATTTGAACATTACAACATACTTTCTCATAATGTTGCCTTTGAAAATTCAGACTAGATCTGATAGTCCAGCATAGCCTTGTTTCTGTTTTCATCTGTATCAACAGAGACTAGTCAACACCGCACCTGTGCTTCCCCTCCTGTAGTGCGTTTCTTTCAGGGCAAGCAAGGCCTCTCTCCTTGTTGAATTTCTGGTACTCTGCTCTAATTCCACTTAGGTTAAAAAAAAACATCCCACAAATATAAGAACATAAGAAATTGCCATGCTGGGTCAGACCAAGGGTCCATCAAGCCCAGCATCCTGTTTCCAACAGAGGCCAAAACCAGGCCATAAGAACCTGGCAATTACCCAAACACTAAGAAGATCCCATGCTATGAGTGTCTTGTTGGCTAAACAATAATAGTCCTGCATTGGGTCTTAGTGTTTTTGTGTTTGGCAGAGTTCAGTATTGGCATCTCATGAGTCTGCACAATGACAGCTCTATCCATGTAACTCAAAATTCACCCTTCTTCTCTTCGTACAATCTCACACGGGGAAAGCATTCTTTTACATGAGTGTTTCCTCTATGGCGCTCTTAGTCAAAGTGGATGTATTTTATTTATTTGAGCATTCTTATTGATTACATCCAGTCCACCCAGAACCAGCGGTCCAGTATGGTTCAGTAATTCAGGTAAAACAAGGAAAAAAAAATGGAAAACCAGCCCCACTATCCTTCGGCTGCAGTTTCCTCAGGGAACATCTAAGTGAGCGTTGTGAGTATCGTACTTCCTGTTTTCCCAGCTGGTATCTGCTCACGCAGATGTACATCTTGTGGGTGCTTTGCACCTGTGGATTTTACACATATTTTCAAAAGGAGAGTAAGCAAGTCCTTTCCCTTTGCAAATGATCCCGGCAGAACTAGCCGCATACAATAATGGGCGCGCACAGTCTTTTGCAGGAAAAATTACGGAATCGTTTAAAATTTTCAAAAGCATTCAGGTAGTTCCAACCCCACTTCCCATCCCAGGTACGTGGACGTGCACACAGCTCCTACGAGTGATTTTACCTGCATGCAGGACGTAGCCGGGTCAAATTCACCTGCATGTCAGGAGGGCAATGTTATAACAGGCACTGTTTTACCCATGGAAACACCTTTGAACACTAACCCCCAACCCAGGTGCACACTCGGCACAGAGAATTATAACGGTCCCTTTTTGGTGGGAGAAAGGCTGCGCTTAGTCGTACTCAGTCCTTTCTGTCAGTTGACAATTTGTTTCTAAACACAGCTCTAATTCATGGTAACTCCCAGCAAACACATTCAAACCTCACGAGTGAATTCATGTAGCTTTTAACAAGAATTATATCAATGCCATAAATCCCACCACTCTCCCCCAAGCCCAACAAAAATTGTTAAAAGAGCCAGCCTATGCCAAAGTGGAGGGCAGGGCACATATGTCTGTGCTGTTTTGCTTTTCTCTCAAGACAGTGATAAGTCTTTGCTTTGTGTTTTGCAAACTCTTAGTTTATGCTTAATATAAGATTTACTGCGGCATGACAGCACTCGTTCACTTACCATCAGCTGTGCATTCTGTACAACATATGAAGGGAATCAAGTTTTTGCCACCTCACAGAAAGTGAATCAACAGTGTGAGTCTCTGTCAAGTTGAGAAATTTCATTCTTCCCTCATGCCTGTCCATTTCTAGGGAATAAAATGAGACTGTGCAATTAATTATTACTCGTGTATAGCCAGTATAATCTCTTAGAAGTATGTAATGGCCCCCTCAGGTGCATTAACATTAAGCCCAGGGTGAATCCTTAGTTTAGTTAGAGCAGTATAGGTTAATGAATGTGGGTTACCACCCTTTGAGGCTGCTGGAATGGCCGTCCCTCTGGGAAAGGTTTTCAGTCAGCTCTCTACTGAGAGTCTGTGGGCAGTCCCTTAAGGTTTGCTGAGAGATAGGAGGCAGTAGGAGGGTTTTTTTGAGTTGGATTTTCAGGCCTACTTGGATGAATAAGACACACCATACCTGATCCTTCCAGTCCACTCACTGGGTTGATTTTCAGGTGTGTTACATTTTTTCATGGCAGGAGCCTTGTGAGACCCTTGGGCACGGGGTACCCTGTCTCTGGAGTGCCCTCGATAGGGAAGACCTGCCCCTCCACATCCTCAGTGAGGAAGGAGGTAGGGTGCTGACCTGCTGCAAGGAGGAACTTCATTTGAAGGGGAAAAGACTCTGGCTTGTGAGATCCAGGACGAAGATTTTTTGGCTGCCCCCTTCCTTCATGCATATGAGCAGTGAAAGTTGCTTGTTCTAAGCGGATCTCTCCCACCTGGGATCATGAGAGAGAGAGAGAAAAAGAAGTGAAGTAGGATCGCATAACTGTGGGAGGGAGAGGTTTTGGGCTCTCTGTGCAATAGCTACGTTTCACCATTTTTACCAGGCGGGAAAAGGGTTTTCCCCTCCATCTAAGGGATACTGGAGGGTGCATGTTTCTCTTGCCCTGGTAGTAGAGATAAAGGGAAAGAGACTGCAAAGAAAGAAAATCTCTGTGGTGCCGTGGATTGAGTTAAATTGTACCTTATTTCGGCTGATTACCCATCAGTAAAAACATTTTATTTTTGGACACTAAATCAGCGGCTCCGGTGTGATTATCGGCACTAGCAGCACATAGTGGGACAATATGCCTCTCCCAGGGACCATAAAACACAAGAGAGTCACCCTTAGCATTCCAGCCTTGAAAGGGAAACCTTTCCCCCACGCAACAAAGAATAAGGAAGAGATTCCAGCCCCGAAGACACTAAAATCTTTTACGGCCACATTGACGGGCAGCCCACATGTGGGGATGGGGTTACAAATAGGTTTTATTTCCTTTCATACAAGGGTATACTCTGTCTCTCTTTATTTCACATACAAAGCGATATTTGAAAGTACTTTCTCTGCAATATTTTACTTCACAGTTTTCCCACTTGTGTTGCAGTAAAACTGTGCATGATATTCTTGCCTTTACTCTTCTTCTGCAATAAAGCTGCAACTGCATCAATTTATATATCTTTTGGGCTGGAGGCGATTTCCCTTTTGGTGAAAACGTTTTGCGATTGCTGTCTGCTGAGTTAGTTGCTGTGTCTAAACAAAATTCACACTTAAGATGTCCCCCCAGCAAACAATCAAACACCTCTGACATTCAATCAGTTCTCTTAGTGTAAACTTTGTCTTGCCATAGCACTGAGAAATAAAATTATCCCAGCAGGTGTTTGTTGCAGGGGAAAATCACATCTGGGCCATTTTGTTTGCCTCGAAAATCACCACCTAGATTTGCTAGGCAGCTAAACTTAGCTGCTGGAGAACAATAGGCAGCCCAGGAGGCATTCCTGGGGATGTGGGCTGTTTTAGCTTAGTGCCACTTTTAGTTGCCTCCCTTCCTAACTCCTCAGGCCAAATTCCAGGCCTGGATCTCAGTGGAATATGACAGTAGGCCACAAAATGTCAGAAAATGCTGCCATAATTCAAACTGAGAAATAGATTCCCCAAGAGAAAAATTCCTGGACAACTGGTCTGTAGTTTTAAAGGACAGAAGAGCAATCATAACACAGCAGTTTTACGCAGCTCAAGCTAATTGCCTCTTGTCACCCTCTTGAATGGTAAACACCCCCCAATTAATTTCTTCCCCTATCAAGAATCTGTATCCAACTTCTTCACATATTAGAGGTTCCTCTTTTATTGTTTGAGAATCCCAGCCGACACTTAACAATAAGCAGAACCTTATTACATGCCTTTGGCTTTCTGGAGGTTCCCCTCGTTGAAGTTCAGATCCCACCCTGCAGCTGATAGTGTTAAGTGAACTTTTCCACCAACACTATAGTATCTTGAGCACTAAAATTAGATTGGATGTAATTTCCTTTCATGTGACAAGCTAGCTATTAAAGGTTACTGTCCTTCAGAGAAAGTACTATCAGCCAGTTAATGGACAGTGGATAGGGTCATTAACTGGAGAAAGTCCTCTTTCCTGAATACAATGGGTACTTATAAATTAGGATAAGAAATAGGCTTTCTAATGCATTTTTTTGCATTTTTGTTTCTGAGAAAGGCAAAAGATAAAGTAAAAAAAAAAGTTTACTTCTATAGAAAGTGAAAAGCACTTGTCATGGAGTCATCTGCAAGGAGCAGTTCTGTACAGAGACCACAGCCCACCATATCTAAGCTTGATTAGCCCAAACCCTTACAATTCTGACTTTTAAAATAAGGGAAGCGCCCAGGGGTCAATCGATTAAGCAAATAGCTGTTTCAGTCAGGATACATATACTATGATGTTACTAGGAGTGTACATTCATTGGAAATGACAGTGTAAAACATGATGAATGAGCCCACTTTCATTTCGTTTCAAACCAAAAAATAAAACAAAAATGAGAAATTTCATATATTTTTTGTTTTTGGGAAACAGTGTGTACCCTATTAGCAAAAATCCAAATAAAATCAAAACCCCAACATGAAAAAAAAAACAAATCAAAGGAAAAAATTCCAAAAAACAAAAAGAAACACATAAAAATTTGTGTGCACATCCCTATCTAGGTGCAAGACCATGTCCTTTTCTTTTTTGAAACCTCTTTATGGAAAGGTGTCTGACATATAAACTATAAAACAATTTCCATTGCACAATCCCACAGTAATGACCACTTAATTAAATATAACTTGCATAAACTATATATATAGCCTGGGAACATGGCAAGTGCCTCAGAAGCAAATAACTAATTCTCAGTTGCCTACATCAGATCAATAAAAGTCCCTGATAATATTTTATCTCTCTGCTTTTCCTTTAGACTCATGATAGCTTCAGGGCTTAATTTAGAGGGGAACGGCCTGGGATACAGTTCCAGCACATCTTTTCAGATGTGAAAGGAAGAGTAGCAGGACGGTCTTCTCCAGTCCCTTCCTTTCAGGCAGCCTGCAAGGAAGAGGAGTAGAGGGGCTGAGCTGGTATGGGCAAAGCAGACAAACAACCATTCTGCTCCCTAATTCAGCTTGTCTCCTCCTGTTCTATTACTGAGGCAGAAACTGTAGAGCAACGAGGCGACACCAAAGGATTTGAATTAGCACAAGTCTGAAAATTATGAGCAATAGTGCCAGTCATCAAAGTTTCAGTCCTGGCCTTGATGATGGCCACTACCACTCACAAGTTTCGAACTTTACTAATTCAATGCTTTTTAGTGTCTGTTACCCAACCCAGAAATGAATTCTGCCACCTTTTTTTCTGGGACCCAAGGTAGCTGAGTAGAGCTGATGGTATAAATTAGTTCTGGTTCTCTTGCAGAAATGGAGCAGAGCTGGAGGTGTAAACCAGTTCCAAATCTCTAGCAAAAATGGAGCAGAGCTGGTGGTGGCACATATCATGTCTGACACCCCAGGTAGAAAAGAAGACTGTGTTGGAGCTGCTTACCCTGAGAGGGGGCAGCCACATGCTCTTGAATTTTGTGTAATTTCCTGGCACAAATGACGAAGTCTTGAGGGATAATGGCCAAGGTCAAACAGACATGAGATAAATACGTGCCAGTCCCACTGCTTCTGCTGCTACTGGGTAAGTCATCTTCCTAGCCAGGTTGCTGCTGGTACCTACCACCTCTTCCACTGGTGACCACACTAGGAAAGGGGGAAGGGGCAAGAGAGTGAATGAGGTGATGGTGGGGAAGGGGTGAGAGAATGAATGAATGAATGAAGGGAACAGAGGAAAGCAGAGTGAGGATGGGGGAAAGGCAAAAGAGTGAATGAGGAGGGGGCAAGAGTGAGTGATGAGGGCTAAAGTGGTGAGTGAGGGTGATTGGTGGGGCTGTGTGAGGAGGAGTGAGTGAGGGGATCAAAATTGTGGGATGTGAGTGAGATGATAGAGGAACTGAGAGGTATGAGTGAGATAAAACTGGGGGCAGTTTGTAAGTAAGGCAGTTAGAGGGGGCAGGGAAAGAGTGAATGAGGGAAGGGAAAGGGACAGAAGGTGCGTTGAGTAGAGGGAGTGAGTGATGAGAGCACATGGTGCTGCTCTCTTACTTCCTCCCTCAAGGAGGCAAAGAGCAGGATGCATTTTGAATTTCAGACCCTCCCCTACCCTGTCTGAGGAGGCTGAGGAGAGTGGGTGGTACATGCCAATATGCCTACACCCGAAGGTAGAAGATAGCAGCTGATTCAGGCTCAAAGAGGAAACCTTGTACCTTAGTGGACAAGGAGGGAGAGGAGGAGAGTTTCTAGAGAAGATAATTTTTCAGGAAGGATTTTTTAGTAACCCTAAGGAGTTTGGGAGGACTCGAGAACCACTGTTGCACTGACGCTCTTTGTGATCTTGGGCAAGTCACTTTACTCTCCATTGCCTCAGGTACAAACTTACCCCTAGATTCATCAAAAAGTCTTAATAAAAAAAAGGGGTATGTTTAAGGAAATGTTGGTATTACTGTATAGAGAGTGAGAGAGAGCGACTGAGAGAGAGATAGAGAGACTATCTATGAGGCTTGCATAGTAGTTAAGTATTTAAATCTCTATAGGAGGGCCATCTAATAGGTCGAGGTGAGGTGTTAGGGGTGGTTTGGAGTTTAGGGGCCAGTTTTGCATGTAGCATGACACGTACGAACCACACAGTACACCTTGGTTAAGATTAGACATCATTTGGAGTCAGGAAAGTCTAACAAAGGTGAAATTTTGTACTCTGTTCTCTCACCCTAGCTTGATGGTAACCTGTTATAGAGTCTATCAAGCTAGGGTGAGAGAACACAGCACAAAAGATTGGAGAAGAGCAGTTGTGGTTCTGTTTCGCCAGAGTGGTAGCAGAGAGGAGGCTAGAAACTACAGGCCGGTTAGATTGGAGACTCTGCTGAAAGAAAGGATAGTGAATTATCTACATATTGGTAAGTTGCTGGACCCAAGGCCGCACAGATTTACCAGGGCAAGTCCTGTCAGACAAATGTTATTGATTTTTTTGATAGGGTGACTAGAGAATTGGACCAAGAAAGATGATTTATTTGGATTTCAGTAATGCATTTGATACGGTCCTGCATAGGAGGCTTGTGAATAAAATGAGAAGCTTGGGAGTGGGCCCCAAGGCAGTGGAATGGATTACGCAGGGGGTGTTTGGGCTAGAATTTTGGGGGATATGCGCGTATCCCTTTGAAAATCTGGCCCTATGTGTTCAGAGTTTTTGTACTTGTTTGCAGGCCCCTCCAGCAGCCATGTTATTGTGTCAATGCCAAGACATTAACAGAAGAGGCTAAAGTCCCAAAAATGTATCCACAAAATAAATCACCGTGAGTCACAATTTTTTTGTATCATTGGAAAGACCTCATAGATATGTATGTATGTCAATGATTGTTAGCATAGGCTTCTTACACCAGTGGTATAATCATAGGTTCTGAATGAATTTTTTTTTGCTCAGTGACATTAAGATCCATTTATAACATAGAGGTTCAAAAGGATTCATAGCAATGCATTGTGTTCATTATGTATCTTTGCATTTCATTGTTATGAATATTGTAGTTACTTAGCTTGAAATGTATAGAGGAACGCCCGTAAGTCCAGAATGGAGAGAGGCTTAAGATGTACCAACCCGACACAGATCGTGTTTCGGCATCTGCCTTCTTCAAGGGGCCAAATACATCTGTAAATATTATAAAAGTTTATTAGTGGTACAAAGAAAATATTTAAACAATTTCAACAGACACTAAGCAATGCGGTTCTAACATATGATAAATGCAGCGGCATTTTCTCAACCAGTAGTACGTTACCTCTGCCAGAGGGGCCACACATGCACCATTTTTAAAGGGACATTAGACCAATGGACAGGTTGCATGTAAAACCTAAGGATTACATCAATAGTTACTATGCTCTTCAAACTTAAAGATCCAGAAAATAAACTTAATTTCCACGAACAATGGATTTTCTTTCTGAATAGTATGCAGGCTAATGGTCTTAATGCTGCGATCAAATGGTATTCCATTCTTTACGTTTGAAGAGCATAGTAACTATTGATGTAATCCTATGTGCCTCAGTGTTAATAGAATAAAGTTTTGCTTTCATATGATTATCGATTTTCTAGAAATAAATCCTAACTTGGCGCATACATGTAGAGCTCACAAACAAGCATGATAAATTTTTGTAAAGAATGCTGTACTCTCCAAGCTGAAATGTGTTATATATAAACAATCTGTTCCTTAAACCCTCAAGATAAACCTATATGATGCAGTCTATCCCAGGTACACATAATCCCACCTCCCCCTTTGTGACCTAATAGCACCACCCCCTTTGAGACCCTCTCCATCCCTGGCACACTCACTCTCACTCCTCCCTTGCATGACCCAGTCTATCCCAGGGACTCCCCGTATGACCAGGTATGTCCCAGATGGTCCCAGGGACAGACCTGGACCATCTGGAACCTAGTACAGACAAACAAAACATAGATTGTAAGCCCTCTGGGGATAGGGAAATACCTACAATATCTAAATGTAATCTGCTTTGAAAAGTGAAATATAAATCAAATGGATAGATAGACCTAGAAAGACAGATATATAGCTATAACAGTACATATATGTTTGTGTATATATATATTTTTTTCATTTTGTTCAGTAAATAGCTACCTGCCAGATCATAGTTAATTACATAATTACACATGCAGTAGATAAAGAGATAGATATAGATATAGATACAGATATAGAAATATAATTAACTATGACCCTGCAGAAGTAGCTATTTGCTATAGGTGAGATAACTGTCCACAATCAGGAATACTGATTGGAAGTGATAGGTGTGCTCTTATAATGAGTCGGAGAAGAAATGGGAGAGTTTCCTGGAGCTATGTTACTGAATTCTCTCCTGAAAGGCTGTTGACTTTTCAGCCCTTTGGCTGACTGAAAGAAACAGAAGGCTCCACAGAGAGGTAGGGAGAGACATGCCACCTGCAATTTTAGTCTGAGAAATCAGGAGGTAGGCCTATTGGCTCTGCAAATGGCAGGTTACCTGAGAAAGTCAAGGGAGCAGGAGCTTTAGTTGTTTGCTTTTGCAGTGCTCAGTGCTAGACTAGCTGGGCCTAATGGTGAAATCCTGTATGAAAGAGGTTCCCAGGCTAGCAGGCAAAACAGCCATGGTAAGAAAGTTTTCAGCGGAGCTCAAAATATACACATAAGTGCAAACTCCTCAAGGCTCTGCCACTGGGTAACGCCTCTGCTCAGTATGGGTAAACCAGGACACATACAGACTATAGGTGCATAAATATGCGGGTAGCTGTTTTACCCTGGCAAAACTATCTGCACACAATTACACAGCTGCTATTTAGTGTGGATCGTTTTGCTGTGAAAATTTACAAGCACGCTTTTAAAAATCAAACAGCATGCACGCAAATGAAAATTCTGCACAGATTGCTTCCCCCTGGATGCAGGTAAAAGTGCGCACATATGGGTTTTATGCCCTGGCAGGCGGATTTATGGGAAAAAAATATATATATTTCTGCTGGCAAATCACTGCTTTACCTGTGGAAATGGTGTGTAATAAAATTGTCCACCCCCATATGCAGGTGAAAGTGGGCACATATAACCTGTATTGTGTGCACCTGCATTCAGGAGAGGCATTCCAGGGGAGGAATCTGGGCGGGGTTTTCGGTTTCATGCATACAATCTGTTATTTTATCCGCTCTAACTGTCAAGTGTAACTGCGTGCGGGTAGTTTTGCTGAGGTAATTTTCAATGCAAACTTGTGTGTGTAAGTCCGCTTTGGTGTAATTTATGCATATAATAGCCAGCAAATGTATGTGGGCTGTTTCAAAATGACGTCCAGTATGAATAATACCAAGAGGTTCGATCAACAATTTGACAGGTTTTGGTAAAGTGGGCGGGTTCATCGAGTTGGATCACTTAAGTTATTTTGGAAGCAATTTTTTTCTAACCTGCTACATATTTTGAAAAAGTCCAGGGTGAATTCCATCTTATGGATGGCTCTGCTTTAGATTTTTTAAAATCTGAATAGAGTTTTTTACCATTTCTTTCAAATTTGTCAAATGTCACTTGAATTTTCCTGAAATCTACTGGTTAGAACCTGACACATTTTCCTTAGCAGATATGTATTCAATCTGAAAACGCTGTGAAACTCAACCCAGGTGAAAGTTTACCTGGTTTCCGAGTAGTTGACGTCTGTTGCTTGCAAATAATAGTTTTGTTTTCTAAAGGGACTTCTGAGGGCAAAGTAGTGCTTCAACAACAGAAATGGCCCTTTGAAAATATTGTGTCCAATGAACATGTAAAAAAGTACTCATGTCCAAATTTTTATGGTCAGGGTTAAGATTTTCGCGTGTACTTTTTCATTCGAAAGAAGAACGTGTAAATGTTCCCGGCAGATATCTGCTATAATTCTGTGCACGTAGCTTTGCTGGGACGACTTTCCAAGCGGGCTTATGCGAGTAAATCCACCGAGAAAGCTGGTGTAAACGTATGCTCGTGTATATGCCGGCCTACTTATCACGGTGTTACAAAACTACGCCTCCCCCCCACACCCTGCAGAACAAGGAAATGAGAGCAAACTTACCCTGTGGTGCAGAAAACAAATAAACAAATAATGAGCTGCCGCCCCCACCTTTACTGTAAAAGATAACCCTGCCGTTTGTTTTGACAAATCTACAGCTTCTCTGTGTGTCTCCATCACTACCATTACACATGGGCTGCTACTTCTCTCCCCCTCCCCCCTCCCCTCCCTTTTAATCCAGCTGATTCCTTCAAGAGCCAAGATAAACGTCATCTCTCCAGCCCGTTTCCAGAGGATACCGTGCCAGGCATTGAAGCCATGAGCACATATTTATTGCCTTACACATTCCTGGATCAAGGCCCACATCTGTTCCCCATGCTGACTAGACAAAACAGAGCAGCGAAAGTCACTTAAAATGAATTTCCTACACCTTTTTATTTTTCGACTTGTAATTCCTGGCATCTAACGAATAAGAGCTTTAAAAAAAAAAAAACCCAAACAGATTTATATAAATCAGCCATAACTCTGCAGGCATGGTCTGCAAGTTAAGTAATAGCAGCACGTAGTGTACCAGTAGTTTCTTAGAAGATAATTGCCTTTTCTCAGAACATACAACTGTATGGTACATCACTAACAGGAAAGACATTTAAAGGCGCGATTGAGGGAGAATGTTTTACAGTCAGCCTTTTCTTGCTTCTGGCTAGTGTGCAAGGGGAAATCATTTTACAGAGCACAGTTTTCCTTACTGAGAACCTGGTCACCAGTTAGGCTCTTAGTGGACTGAATGTGGTGAAGCTCCATTTCAGGCCACAATCTGGTCTTGATGTATTCTACATTTTTTTTCTCATTTCTGCTAGTGGCTGCTTTATTTGTTGCGATCCCTCCCGTGGCCGGAGCCACAGGAGGTCTCTTATCTTCAGGCCAGCCCGGCCCGACCCCCGACGTCTTGTTGCTGGCATGGCAGGAGCCATGCTGAGGTTTCCATTTGCAGCAGGAGGCCGCCATCGTGCCGGTGCGGTCGGAGCCACACCGGGGCTCTTTCTCATGGCAGGAGGCTGCAGATGCTGCTGCCGGGGTCCTTGGACAACAGGGAGGCTGTCCCTGCCGATGCCTGAGTTCTTAGCGGCATGGAGCCGCTCCCAGTGTTCACCGCAGCTGGGAGCCGCGGACTTCGGCCCCTTCTTCATGGCCTGGAGGCCGCCGCCGATGCCAGCCATCCTGCGGCCTGGAGGCCACAGTGCCCGAATCTTCCTGTGGCTAGAGCCGCCCTCGGTCCTTCCTGTGTGGCAGGGAGGCCGCCTCCCATGTCAGGGCCTGCACGGCCCAGCTCCAGCTCCTCCTCGGTGTCAGCATCTGCAGGACCGCTGTCCAGGGTACTGCAGACTTCCTCTTCTTGCCTTTTCTTAGGCGTGGGGCCGCTTCTCTCTGCCCTTCTTGTAGGGCCAGTGAGGGAGTGGGCCCTGGACGATGTCACTTCCTGGATCCGCCTCTTCAGCCTACAAAAGGCTTCTTCCATCAGTCTTTCCTTGCCTTCGCAAGGAGTAAGTCCTCCTTAGGAATCCACGTCTGCTTCTCCTCCTAGGCACTCTGTTCTGTGTGGGATGCCGTGTCTTCGTCTATGTTACATGTTCCAGTCTCTGCATTTCCTTGATGTTCCTAATGTCCAGATGTCCGCCTGTTCCTGATGTCCTGATGCCTGTCTGTTTTGATGCCTGCCTGTTCCTGATGTCTTCAGCTCTGCTCTGACCCATCCCTCGTGGTCCGTGACCAGCCCGGCTGGGTTGTGTAGGGTGCGTAGTGGCCCAGTGGTCTGTGACCAGTCCGGCTGGACTTTGTAGGATGCTGGTGGTTCTTTCTTTCCAACGGTGCTATGGAGTCATCTCATCTCTTGGTTGGCCTGCCTTGTTTCTGAAGTCCTGATGTCTTCCATGTTCAATGTCTGCTTTGCCCTGCCTTGCCTTGCTTTACCTGACCTGTTTCTTGATTGGCAGCTCAATTCTCCGGGACCTTCTGTTGCTCCTGGTTCCAGCCTTGGTTCTGGCCTGTCTTCAAGCCTCTGCTCCGAGTTCTGTATGCCGAGCCTGGGAGCCTGGGGTCTGTCCGTGGTCTTCAGCGGGCTTGTCTCTGCTTCTGCCTTAGCCTTGTCCTCGAATGAACTCTGTCTTGCCTGTCTAAGGTGTGGTCCGCGACCAGCCCAGCTGGGCTGAGTAGGGCACCCTTCGGCATTGGCCTTGAGTCTTCATCTGCCCTGCCATACCTTCAGTGTTCGTCTGCCCTGCCACTCCTTGCGTCTTCATCTGTCCCACCACGCCTTGAGTCTTCGTCTGCCTTGCCATGCCTGATATCTTTGTCTGCCTTGCCACGCCAGATGTCTTTGTCTGCCTTGCACGTCTGTCTTCGTCTACCTTGCCACACCTGATGTCTTCGTCTGCCATGCCAAGTCTTGTTCCACATCTCCGTCCAGCCATGACCTCTGTCCGGCCTGCTGTTTCAAGCCACTACCCAATGGCTAGTCCGAAAGGGCTATCCATTGGGTTGGTGGCCTCACGGGCTAGCCATTGCGTTGGTGGCCTCACGGAAGCATGCAGGTATGGTAGAGGTCCCCGGTTCTTCAGTTCCCAAACATGGACCGTCTCGCCGCAGGGGCACACACATCTTGTCCCGCGCTGGGGAGCGCCCCCTAGCGCTCTTTTCCATCTGCAGCGCAACATTATTCATGCTTGCAGAAATATTGAGCCTAGTGGATCACTGAGTGCCTGTAAAGAGTACAGCCAGGAGCTCCAGAATCTCTAGGGACCCTATATAAAATTTGGATCGGGTTCTAGAACCTCCAGAATGGCACTCTTAAAGCTGCAGTTACTGTCTAACATAGTTTAGATTTTCTCTTCTTGTTTTGACAGAACCATACATATTGCAGCTGGGACCTTTCTTCAGCGTCCATCTTGTATTATAATTTGCAAAATAAAAGTGCTAATACTAGTTGACTTTTTCATCCAGCCTACGGGAGCCAGTGAATTCCCCTCTGATGATAAGACGAATGCCGTATACAGCAGCAGCCAGGCTTATTCACTAAGATTCATTAGCATATTAGCTTGGGAAATAGCATGTGTGCAGAATTTTAAGACAATGAGGGAAAGGGGTGAAAATTTGTGCAAACAACAAAAATTAAAATTAGGGTGCCTGATATTGAAAGATAGCTGGATATGTAACTTAGTCGGATATGACTTATCCGGCTAATTTACAAGGGATAGTCAATGGCATGGCTACTTAACTGGATAAGTTATATACAGCTAATTTAGATCAGCTCTATGGCTGGTCTAACTTATCTGGTTAACTTAACCAGATAAGAGTGAATATTGCTACTTATCCTTTAAGTTAACCAAATAAGTAGCTCTGACCCAATCTGCCCACTGCCCCTATACAAATTTCTCTTGGCTAACCAGATATTCAGCATCTGCTAGACAGCTAAATGTGCTTTGGATATCGGACCGAGGGTGCTGTAAAATAATGTGTATTAATGCGAGTGTAGGGAGTCTTTGGTTTCTCTTACTAAAAGAAGTGTACTAATTGCTGGGGAAGTCCAGTGCAGAATTAGTAAAGAGGGTTGGAATTTTTTCTCCTCTATGTGGGGAGCAGCAAATGGTGGGACCTAACTGTTTCTCATCCTCAAGCACCATCAATCCTGGTGGGTTCTTAGTTCAGCTTCAATTCAAACAGGATGTGGATTTGTAGTTAGCCTTTCAAAAGGACAGGAGTTCGCTGTCTCCTACCCATTTATTTTCCCTACTTATTGAAGGGAGAGGAGTCTGGTTTTCCCTTCAGGGTCTGCCTGAGAGTTTGACCCCATTTGGTGTTATTTTATTCTTGTAATCCTATTTTTGGAGACTTTTCCATGGGAGAGCCTTGATATCCTTTTCCCAGAGATTGGGGCGTCCCTGTGTGAGGCTATATCAAGGGTAGGGAAGACCTGTAGTGCACTGCTACTCCTTCAGTGATCTGTTGCAGAGGAGTCTCAACTTTAAAATATCTGGAGGCAAGGACATTTTTTCCACTTTTTCCTTTTCGCCCTTGTTTTGGGTTCAGAGACTATTTTTGTTCCACTTGGAACTAAGGGCCTTTGGTACCAGGGACTCAGTTAACAACCCATTAGGAGAGAGGTGTCTTTCAATCTTAAAGAATCTGAGGATGGGAGGAATCAACAAAGAAGGGAGTTTTACCCATTGCAGAAAACAAAAATATTTCTAAGGACTGTGTAAGCTGATGACTCAAGCAGCAGGATCTAGTAAAGGGATGTAGTTAGTTACTTTGTAATCTCAGAAGAATTTAAGAAAACTTATGAAAAGAAGACTTGGGAGTGGGCCCCAAGGCAGTGGAGTGGATTATGCAGGGGGTGTTTGGGCCAGGTTTTTGGGGGGTATGCGACTCTGTTCTGATAAAGTATTGGGGCTATCTTGCTAACCACTATAGTGGAGAGGAGGTGAGATTAAATTGTGAGTTGGATGAGTGTAATGCCCCCTTGACTGCTTACCTCATGGGACATTCTTGGGTCTGACTAGCTAATATCTTCTGAAAACATTGCATCAGGATCAATTATGTCACTAGGGCAGACTCCATTGGTCCTTCCGTTCTTGGTGCCTGGTGCCTCCAACTGGAGAAGAAGGTGTTACTAGGTGGGATTTCCCTCCCTTCACCCCAGGAAAATCAAATGGGACTGTGAACAAGACTGGCAGTATGTACAAATATATACTGGTTTATTAGAGTATACAAGTATATACAGTTTTACATGACTATGTATATTGCTAATAGGATGTCAAACAGTACACTAATCTACTCGTGGTTAGTAGACCACGCAACTATATGCATTTCTGCAAGATAGCAAGAACATTTAATATTTGGAAATTTGGGGTTGTTGGCCCCCACAGTATACCACCATATGGAGTAGAAGGGATCTCTTACATTGCCACTTAAGCAAATATTATTATTATCCTCCCCTTTTTTTCCCATTTGCAAAAATGCAGCTGGGCTGGTGGGCAGTGTTGGCGATGGGGGGTCCATCCATCTCCATCCACTTTACTGAGAGGTCTGTGCCAACACTGGAGTACACACCCCTGGAGAGTCCTGACTCTGCCTCCTGGTCTATCATTAGGGTCCACACTCTCCTGGCGGACACAACTCCAACTCCTGGGCTGCTGCTGGGGTCCATGTTCTCCTGGGGAACCTGACTCCACCTCTTGAACTGCCTTGGTGGTCCACACCCTCCTGGGAGACCCAATTCCACCTCCTGGTCTGCTTCTGAGATCCACCCCCTCCTGGGAGAGCCATCTCCTCTTCCGGATCTGCTGGAGTCTGCTGGAGTCCCCTTGCTCAAGTGAAACCGCTCCACCTCTGGATCTGTTGCTAGGGTCCTCTTGCTCAAGGGGGACCATTTGATCTCCAGATCTGCTGCTGTCCTTCAGTTCTCATCTCTTGGTAGGATTGTTTTCCCTGGCATGGGTTTTATAGTTTCACTTGGCTCATGGCTGTTTAGCATTCAGTGATTCATGCCTTCTGCAGTATCAGCTTTCAGTGATTTTAGCTCTGCTAAGCTCATGGCCAGTTATTCACTGTCACCCAGCCTGGGTAAGTCACCTTCTCTCAGTCAAAAGGCCAAGTTTTGCTATCTCTGTTGACTGACCCTGTATGGATCATCTTCTTTCAGCCAAAAGGCTAAAACCCAGGCAGGACCACAGACAGATGCCCCTCCATCCTGCCTGGCTATATCTCTTGTATTGTCTGGGAACTCAACACCCAAGTGTCTGAATACTCTTCTTTCGTTCATAGCCAAACCATTGAAAAAGTTGTACACACTCAACTAGATGACTATCTGGAGACAAACAGCATCCTACCTCCATCCCAATATGGTTTTAGAAAAAACCTAAACGCAGAATCTCTCCTCATCTCTCTAAATGACATTATTATAAGAGGCTTTGACAAAGGTGAAAAATACTTGCTCATTCTTCTTGACCTTTCAGCCACCTTCGACACAGTGAACCACAATATACGATTGGAGCGACTATCCAAAATTGGTTTAACTGGCAATACCATATGTTGGTTTTCTTCCTATTTATCTGATCGAACATACCAAGTATTAATCAACAACAACCTATCAAAAATAATCAACCTCAACACTGGAGTCCCTCAAGGATCAGCTTTATCAGCCACCCTTTTCAACATATACCTTCTCCCCAACTACTAAAAGAATATGAAATCACACACTTCCTCTATGCTGATGACATTCAGCTCCTCATTCCCATACAAAATTTGATTGAAGACACCTACAAGAAAACCTCAGAACCACTTATCTCAATCAAACATCTCCTAAATTCCCTGAAACTCATAATCAACTTTGACAAAACTGAAATAATACTCATGGATAAAAAACCCAATCCAACTCCGCCACCCCTGACAAGACTTGACAAACAAGTGATAACTATACTCCCTACCACCCACACCAGGAACCTCGGAGTTATCATTGATGAAGAACTTTCTTTCAAGAACCACATAGCAAATAAAACTAAAGAAGGATACCACAGACTCCTAACCCTAAGACACCTGAAACCATTTCTCAACCCCTATGATTTCAGAACTGTACTTCAACTTCTTATCTTCTCCACCTTCGACTATTGCAACTCCTTACTAATTGGAATACCTTTTTCATCCCTCAAACCACTCCAAATACTGCAGAACTCAGCCGCCAGAGTCCTAACTGGAACAAAAAGAAATGAACACATAACACCAATATTGACCTCACTTCACTGGCTCCCTATTACTGCTCATATTGCTTACAAATCAATGACCATAATCCACAAAATTCTAAACAATGATCATCAAGGTCTTAACACCCTAAACATAATCCCTCAAAATCCTCCTACGCTCTAATAACTCAGGCTACCTAAACATTCCCCCTTTCAAAGATGCACATCTGGCAAGCACAAGAGAAAGAGCCTTTTCAATTGCTTCACCTAAACTTTGGAACACCCTACCTAAATTCCTGAGAACCCAACATGACCTAAAAATATTCAAAAAGGACCTAAAAACACTAATGTTCCTCAAATTCTACACTGACCCTCAGATGTCTGATCATTCCAACTCTCAGTTATAAACCTCTTAATACATTCTCTTCACCCTGAACTGTATACCCTCCTCTTCCAACCTAATAATTCTCTCTGGACTTGATATGCTTATTTCTGATATTGTTCAAATTGTTTTTTATTGTTGCACAACTGCTAAGAAAATTTATAACGTTCACATTGTTTTTTTCTGTTACACAACTGCTAAGAAAAAATGTATATTTTTGTAAACCGTTATGATGGCTCTACTGAATGACGGTATATAAAACTTTCCTGCCCATCACTGCAATCCTTTTGGCAGACAGTGCTGGAGGTGGTGGGGAAATGCATAGGTGGGTCCCTGCGACTTCATGCCCGGATGCTAATTTCCTGTATGTCTCCTCGACACTTACCTGGCAGCTGTGCTAAAGCCCGTTTTGAGAGGGTTGCTGTTTTGATGGCCTGTCGCACGATCCTGGCTGGCTGGACAGAGCCTTTGCTTGCGCCTACCCTGGCCGCCTGGTTTGGAAGAATGGCCTCTTTGGCGCAATTGGAACGCCTGGACTACTTGGCGGGCAAGAGGCGGCCTGACTCCATGTATTGTGCTTGTTGGGATAATTGTTTTGCTACTTTCCCCAAAGCGTTGCAGGAGGAACTATGTCGCAATGGGTATACTCTAAATTGGTCCTCTAAGGTGCAGGGGCAAGGGAGGGGGGGGCAGTAAGGTGTGAATGTTGGATGGATGAGTGGGGTTTGGGGCGGGGGGGTTCGGGTTCAGGGAGGGGGGACCTAGGGGGAGGGGGAAAACGGAAAATTGGGCTGGGCAGTGCCTTGAGTTTTTGCTGGTTCTACCATGTTTGTATTGTTGTACTCATGCACTTACGTATTGTGTATTACGAGTTGTATGGTGTTTTTGCTGGTTGTCTCTGCCACCCTGGTTAATAAAAACTATTTTGACAAATAAATAAATAAATAAATAAATAAATAAATAAATAAATAGTCAGGGTGAGAATCTGTTTGCTTCCTAGGACTGTTCTCCAGTACATTTCTCTCATAAATCCCTTTCCCAGTAAATCCCTTTCTGTATTTTAGGAATTTTAATGCTCAAACCTCTGTCTCTTATGAGGGGTGGTTTCATGAGGATTGAATCTGATAAATTTGAGGAAATCTCAGTAATCGGAGTAACTGGAGAAGGAAAGAATTCCATGATTATGAAAGGTGCTTCCAAAGGAATTTAGAGACTTTGTTATAAGTATGAGGTCACAAGTTTATACATCTTTCTGCTGTCCTATTATTTATTGACTTTATTTACTCTTGAAATGAAGCTGTAAATATTCTTTAGTCGTCAAGATCAACTATAACTAAAAGAAGTTGGAAACCACTTTTCTGTCAGTGTAATTTTTGCTGTTAGAGATTTGGGAGATATCAGAAATGTGTACAGGGCCAGAAAAGGGATGTTACTGTTTATAATAAAAGGGCTTGATGATAAGCCGTCCCATACAGGGAGCCCTGGAACTCAGATTATAATTGCTATCCATTATAATTGCTATCTGTGGAGAATGGAGAGAATTGGGTAAGAATTGAGAGAACTGCTTACAGAAAGGGTCCATATCTTTTTCCTATGTGCCCCTGGGTGCAAGTAAAAGGACACATCCTGCCCAGGGGTCACACGAGGGCAGTTTTTTTAAAGCTAGGGGTATAATTAACTGATTTTCAGAACTTTAACAAATGGGCATTTTAGCCTGAGGTAAACCAGATTAATGTGCATTAATGGTTGTATTCCCCTAGCCACACTCACATGGATAACCGGCTAGAAAAGAACACTAGGGCTTGCCATTTGATCCCAGCCACCATAGCTTAAATTGGTTTCTATTGTCTGCTGCAAACAGCATGCCAATAGAGCTAGCTCCAGGAGTTGGAACCTGCACTGGGGCTATAAACAGAGGCATAGTGGGAAGCAGAGCAGGAGGTTCAGCAGGTGTAGGTGTAAGAACCAAAGCACAATCAGCAGCAGATGTAGGAGCTGGATCCCCGGCAAGTTTGTCTTCAAAGAAGGGAAGTAGCGCCACACATTTCCATCTGTACATCACTCTCCTTGGTCTTCCTGAGGACAAAGTATTCCAAAGGTACAAGCTGAGCTCAGAGCCTATTATGGCCTCTTGTAAGGATCTTAAAGAAAACCATGACCCTCTGACAGTCAGGCTCCAAGCCATGCTGGTCTTGTCAAGCACCTGAGTTCATTGCATTTTCTGGCCTCGGTTTCTTTTCAAACAACAGTGGCCATAATTAGTGGAATAGAGCAATCCACCTTCTTTCAATGTTTACATCAATTATTATGAGCCATGAGAAGCCATGGTAGGAATTATACTGAATTCCTTTGGAAGCACCATTCATAATAATGGAATTCTTTCCTTCTCCAGTTACTCCAATTACTCAGATTTCATTAAATTTATTAGATTCAGTCCTCATGAAACCACTCCTCACAAGAGATGGAGGTCTGAGCATACTACCATTTAAGTGAACTGCAGCAGAGAAATAAAAGAGGACAATGCAACTTGCCGCCAGCCCAGGAAATTGAAAAGATTGTCAGACCTCTTACCATGAAGGTATTTAAATGAACACTGAAAAGATTAGTCAGAGATTCAGGTAGGGGATTTGCATGTCACAGTTCCCTGGACTACTGCTGGTAATTTTGCAGGAAATATTGCTAAAAAGCAAAAGATTCAAACTCCTAAATTACAGAACAATGACTGAGAAAGGGATTTATGAGAGAAATGTATAGGAGAACAGTCCTAGGAATGGCAGACCCTTAAATAGGACTTTTATAACAAGGCTGGGGTACCAGATATGATATGATGGTTACAATTGATTGCACATATGGTTATTTATTCATTTATTAAAAAATCATGTGATCCACAAATCCTGGCATGTTTAATGCGGATAGCACTCCATACATAGATACATTTACTTAAAAACACATTACATAAATGACATCACATTAAAATATAAAATAACATACCTTCAAGCTAATAAGCAATGCACTTACTTCTACTGTACTTTCCCATCAACATCCGTCACTACATGCCTATCTAAACAGATATGCCTTTAATTTCTTGCATTATATTTTTTAATCCCTTTCTGATCTTAACTCTACTGGCATTTTATTCCATTTAACTGGTCCTATAATTGAAAAAGCATTCAGTCTGGTTTGCTGTAACTTAAATTCTTCATTTGATGGAACACATAATAGCTTTTCAGTTTGGGAACGTAATGACCGTCCTGTTGCGATCATCACACCCAGTAACAGGGAAGTTTTATTCAATAACCACAAGCATTTTCATTTCCTGAATGTGCAGTTGATTTGTGATGCACACATGATAATTCTGAATGTAGTACCCAGGCTTCCATGGACTAGCCATGAACATCCTGCATTACTCCTCTTTCTTCCAGCAGTTTTGAAAGGGAAGATATGGCCAGGGATGGTTGCTAGGTAGATAACTCAAGGTTCTTTCATATAGATCTATTCTCATTGGTAGTCACCCAAGTGACAGGACGATCTTTCCATGCTAAGATACTCCACAGTCATCATTCCTCGGATGTAAGCTCACTATCTAACACTCATAAGGTTCCAGGAATCACTTGTAACTTTCTGTGCTCTCATTCTCTGTGCTCCTGTGGCATCCATATAATAGTTTTACTCTATATAACTGAAACAAAGGGTATATCTTTTGTATAGATTGCCTCAACAACTACTTCCATGCTGCCGGTGCCATTATGTTGTATGGCTGAACATTTACATCCATACAACATAATTTCACCAGCTGCACTGGAGTCAGGTGCCAATGTGATGTAACTTCCGTGTTATGCTCCATATGGCTGGTACCATTTTTAAAGACCCAGGCACTAGGGCAGGAGTGAGTGGGTTTCATTTCTGTCCTTAGCATTCTTTATTTATGTTAAAAATTAATAGCCCTTTTTCAGACTAACAAACATATAAATGTATCAGACAAAAAAAGGACTCATGGGAAGGGGGTAATTAGCAGCCAGGGAAGGAAGTATCCGGCTTGACATATTTTTATTGGGGGGAGGGGGGTTGTAAGGGTTCAAAGGGGCCCCAGCTGGGTCCTGGCAGGCCCAGCTGGGTAGGCCTGGTCTCTAAGCTCAAGTTGGTTTAAAAAGCAGAAGTAAGCTTTGGAAGGGCCTAGAGAGGCTTTGACTGGGCCTAGCTCAGCCCATCCAGAAAGGTCTGGACCCAGGATTGAATTTTAAAAGGAGGCATGGTGGTTGGATGGCTGTGTGAGGCCAAGTATATTTGTATTTTTTTGGTTTGGGGTTTTTATTAGGGAGTTCCTTTTTTTTTTTCAGTTCAAGAAATGATCCAAACAAAAAATAAAAATTAAACAAACTGAAAAATAAAATGAGAAAATCCCAAACTGAAAAAACAAATGAAACAAAAAAGTTTGCGCTATAAATGCCTACCATGGACCAGAATTCTGCTAGCACTTTTGCCTTTCAAATAATTTAAAAGAGAAGGGCATATAGAATGCTCTATTGCATGATCTAACTACAGCTACCATGCTTGATGGCAATACACACATGGCCAGTAGTTAACTAATAGGGAGGTACACAATCAACATTTTTGTGATTGGTTTATTTGTTTTCTTTTTTTTTTTTGGGGGGGGTGTTCATTTATTACTTTGGTAGGTTTTATTTTATTTGTTTTTTTTTCATTTTAATTCATTTTTAATAAATAGTATGAACTATATGAAATATGAAATATTTGTAAACAGATAACACTATTTCCTGAAAATATATTAAAATGAAAAATGTTGCTTTTTCTCCCTTAATTTCAGTTTATTTCAAATGGGCTCATTTGTCCCATTTGACACATTCATTTCAAATGAAGACAAAACCTTATTTACCAAAACTGTATGTGGAATAGCTGCATATAGGCAGCAGAAGAATTGGTTTTACTCAATCCTGCATGGACTCTGGGAGGAAGCAGTGCACTTCCATTACCACCAGCAGGATAGCTATTAGGGATGTGAAGAAGCAAAATTTTTGTTTTGATTCATTTCTTCATTTTGTAGGTCACTTCCATTCATTTCATTAGTTTCAAACAAAAAACAATTTTCATTTATTTGTTTCATTTTTTTTCCCAGTTTACATTAAAGTCAATAGGGGAAACAATACAACCTGTTTTGAGCTTCAAAATTGGGTTTTTCTAATCAATTCTAAGGAAACGTATGGGTAGACAACAACAGAAGGGGAAAAAAAACTCCAACTTATTAAGAATATGTCAATGTGGAATGAATAACATCAAGGACCTGCAGTGAGAGGAAACATTACCAGGAGTGGCAGGATTACTCAAGACATTGTCAGAGGAGCAAATCAGCAGCAAAAGTGTCAAGAATGCCCCAAGATTTCATAAAAAGGCGACAATAACATAAACCCCTAAAAGCAGCATGAGAGGAGAAAAGTGGGACCAAGAGTAGCATGAACATGAAGGTGAAACAAAGCAGCAAAGGTAGCAAAAAGAACAAACCAAAAACCACCAACCTGTTACTTATAAAAGGACAAAGCAGAACAAAATGTGGCATGAAGACTCCAAGACATCATGAGAGGTGCAAAGCAGCCATTCACAGTGGCAAGAAGACCCCAAGGTGTAAAGTCTGGGATATGGCAGCAAGGCAGAGTGGCAGCAAGACCCCCACAGTGAAAGGTCTGGGGCACAGCAGCAAGGCTGAGTGACAGAAAGAACCCCAAGGTGTAGAGTCTGGGGTATGGCAGCCAAACTGAGCAGCAACAAGACCCCCAAGGTGGCACATCAGGCAGAGTAGCAGCAATTCCCCCAAGGTTTAGCATGAGGGGTATAGCAGCAAGCATGAGGGACAGCAAGATTCCCAAAGTGTAGATTCTGGGATTCGGCAAGTATGGCTCAGTGGAACAATACAACCAACTTGGTACATTCATGAGCAGGGCAGCAAGGCAGAGGGGCAGCAAGACTCCCAAGGTGTAACGTCAAGGTTATAGCAGCGAGGCAGAGAGGTAGCGCGATCTCCAAAGTGAAGTCAGTCAACTTGCCATTAAAATGGAACTTCTTGAAAGCCCAGCAAAGGCAGATTGATTTTTAAAGATAACCGACTTTTCCATCAACTCTGGCACCAGCCCTGAATCATGAAGGTTCATGATGTCCCCCTGCCATTGAGAAAGCACGTTTGCTGGGCATGCTGTTTGGTTTGGTAGTAAAGAAAATGCTGAGCCAGTCTGCGGACGTCTGTGAACAATACACCGGTGGATCTGTGTCCACATCCTCAATGGGATCTGTTAGACAGTGCGTCACAGAAATTTGCTGGAATAGGGCGAGGGTCTAGCTGTTCTGTGGGGCAACAAAGGTTTGGAGTATTGAGGTGGGCGGAGGAAGTGGTAGCTAACAGGGTGCTCATGCTCACATTTCTCTTGAAGGTAACCCCTCTTTTCTGCAGCACCTTTGCACTGTGCATCTGCCACTGGTGCTTCTTTTCATGTACTCTAACTGCCAGTACCTCCTTCATGTATGTGAGAAGCTGGGACTGAAGGATTAGAATCCCTTTCATCCATGGATCACAACAATTTGTGGCAAGCATGTTTTCAGTCAGAAATTTCAGTCTGACTTGTACCTGTTGCTGCACTGAGTCCACAATCTGCAAAACCTCTGTTTTCATTCCCTCTTGCACACAGAAACCCTCTGACGTTTCTTCTAGAATGTTTACTGTGGAGGTAACCCCACCCAGTGTGGTACTTCAGATTTTCCCTAGCATCCTTGGAGGGCAATCCACAACCTATCTTTGCTTCCAAAGATAAATCATGAAGGGATGTCTACTGTTCCAGAAACCTCTGCAGCATCAGATAGGTGCTAACAGCTTGAGTGAGACACTCAATAGGCATCACAAATTCTTCCTGCTTCTCATGGAGAAACTGTTCACCATTCATGTTTCAATGTAAATGCCCTGTTATTTTCCTGCACCTCTACCAGGTCCTTCAAGACTGGAATCCCATCTGCTAAGTGCAACAAGTGTACAAAGCAATGAATCCCCCATGGCCCCCATCTTTCACTGTCCTTATCATATTTGAAGCACTCTCTGTCACAAAAAACCTGTATGAAGGCTTCTACCTCTCCAGTCTAGCTGCCAATCTTCTAGCTTCTCTCTTTTTGGCTGATAGATAATGCATAAGGTATGGCTTCTATCTATCACCTGGATGTGCAGTATATACTACCTGCACTAACTCTCTTGTTTTGTCTCTGCTAGAGCTGCTGCCTGCTCCTGTCTTGGCCAGTAGGGGTATGCTCGGGTAAAAAATTCATTTAGGTTTTCGTTTCTTTTTGGTGGGTTTCCCCCACAAATTTCATTTAATGTTTAATTTTTAATTTATTTCTTTTGTTTAAAATAAGAGGAGTTAAACTTAAAAACCAAACAAACCCCAAAACAACAACAAAAAAGGAATCAGGTCTTCCCCAGGCCTCCTGTTCCCACCACAAATCCCTCCCACCTAGAAAATTTCTGGGACCAGAATGCCTCCAGGCCCCCACTTACCTGGTCTGGTGAGGATTCGGTGGTGATGCCTAGACCCAGGCCAAAGCCTCGGCCTTGCATAGGCCTAGGCCATGATAGGTTGCTGTGACATTGGCCTAAGCACTACACAAGGCCGAGGCTTGGAGGCCTAGTCCTGATGCCTTGATGAAGGCCCAACATTGGGACATAGGCCAGATATCATCCCATTGGCCTTGACCAAGTCCTGACACCCGGGCCTTGGCCTAGACCAGAGCCAGGGCCCAGGCCTAATGCCGGGTCCCAGTCTAGAGACTGAGTCTCGACACCTGGGCCTCAGCCCAAGCCCAGGCCCAACACTAGGACCTTGCCTGGAGATAGGATCCTGATGTCTAGGCCTCAGCTTAGGCCAAGGCTCAATGCTGGGACCCAGTCTCATTGCTTGGGCCTCAGCCTTGGCAAGAGCCTGGGCCCTGGCCTAATGCTGAGGCCCAGCCTGGAAGCCAGGTCCCAATGCCTGGGCTTCAACCCAGGCCCAGGGCAATGCTGGGGCCCGCCTGGATGCCAGGTTCTGACCCTGGAGCCTTTGCTCAGGGTCAGGTCCAGGCTTGGAGGCTGGATCGCTGACCGCATAGGTCCTCTTTTCTTCTTTCTTCTTCAAATTGACGTGGTGTCTACTTTGGGCCTGGGCCCAGGGTCTGGCCTAAACCTAGGTTCAGGGTTCGGTATGGCCTCCGAATAGGATTCATATTCGGGGGACTCCTCAATTGATTTCAAGGCCTCCTGAAAGAAACAAATTGGCCCTTATTCATTGCATTTTTAAAATTTGGTTAAAACAAAAGCATATCCCTATTGGCCAATACCCAATAGTGTGCCAGCAGGGATGGGTAGGCATGTATACCACTCACACTGATCCTGATATCACTGGTGAAATGTATACAAATTTTCCCTTCTGCCTTAGCCAGCTGCAATTGCATGTGACTAGAGCACTAGTTGTACAGACTGGGGATAATCTGCCTACTAAATGTAGTCCTGAGGGCACTTTGTAATTAGGGATTAATAGGTGCAGCAAATGCTTAAAGCCCAGGTTCTCTACTATCTGCATGGACTAATTATCAAAGGCGATTATTTTTCTGATACACCTCATTACTACTTTAGATGCTGCCTGCTTCTTGACTCAGAACAGTGAGATAGAACTCCTCCCCTTTTCCTCTCTGGTGGGCTGCCACTACAGACACATGGCAGGGCGCTGCTAGCTTGTCATTGACTATAGGATTACCGTGGGGGAAAGATTTTCCCTTTTCAACCTCTTTCCTATGGCTTTTGGTTGGCGTGGCAGTAGGGGGGTCTTCAGGCTAGTATTGCCATGTAACGGCAATGCTAATGTAAACAAGTGATGCCTCTGCAGGTGATGCTGCATACCAGCATTTGTCAGATGCCCAAGTACCTTCCTTCAACTAATGGCCTTACTGCAGTGAATACACTCCTTCACTTTAAAATGCAGATCCTCCTTCACTTTAAAATGATTCTAGATGAGGGATGTCTTGCGCAATCTCTTTTCTGAATCCTTGGGGACTGATGTTGGCCCTGGAGTTGCAGTTGAGGGTGGACCGGGAAGAAAAAGGCCAGGGGCATCACTCATGCTCTCTATCTGTACTGCCTGCTCAGTTTCATCTATCTCCCCCTTCACCTCACTAGGGGCCAAGACACTACTGACTAAACCTCCCAAACTTTCTTCAGCTACTAGCTCTTCAACATCTTCTCATTCAGGGAATGCCAGACAATATTCTTCCTCAGAATCAGTTCTTGAAGATCCGGCCTACATTATCTCAGAAACAGCAATCATAGAGGAGGGTTCTGCTGGTTTTGAGTACTGCACATCTGCTGCCTCTGTCCTTGTCTCAGTGCTTCTAAAACCAGCCTTCAATGGCTCTCCAACCTTTTGCTCTGCTCCAAAACAAGAGAGGAACAGGAACAAGTGGCGGTGGTTCATGTTCTCCCAATTTCAATTTGTTATGGCTTGAGCTGGCTTCCACTCTTGGCTTTCTGCGACTAAAATAGCTTCTTTTAACTTTAAAGCAGGACTTCCTTTTTTTCTCACTGTTACTAGTACTTCTTGAACTTCTCACAGGCTGGGCTGGCTCTGCAGCAAAGTCTTTTCCCTTTCATTCCCTCATCTGCCATTTCCTTGCAGTGCCAGTGGCATGATAGAATTTGAAGTGCCAAATGGAGGGGTTGATATCACAATATTTATTGATACTATACTAGCACTCACAGTACCACTTTAGTACTGAATGAGTGCATTTGTCACTAGGGATGTGAATCATTTTTGAACGATTAAAATTATCAACAGATAATTTTAAAATCGTCCAAAATCGTTAGAGTGCACGATACAATACAAATGCCCCCGATTTATCGTCAGGGGCATTTGTATTGTATCGTTAAATAGGGCGCGGGAAAACCGGCACACCAAAACAACCCTAAAACCCACCCCGACCCTTTAAAACAAATCCCCCACCCTCCCGAACCCCCCCAAAATGTTTTAAATTACCTGGGGTCCAGTGGTGGGGGGGGGTCCCGGCGTGATCTCCCACTCTCTGGCCACGGCTGCGTTAAGAGAAATGGCGCCGGTGGCCCTTTGCCCTTATCATGTGACAGGGCAAAGGTAGCGCCGGCGCCATTTTGGTTCCTGGCTCCCGACGTCACGCGTGCAGGAGATCGCTCCCGGACTCCCGCTGGACCCCCAGGGACATTTGGCCAGCTTGGGGGGGCCTCCTGACCCCCACAAGACTTGCCAAAAGTCCAGCGGGGGTCCGGGAGCGACCTCCTGCACGCGGGCCGTATTGCCAATATTCAAAATGGCGCCGGTGCTACCTTTGCCCTCACTATGTCATACGGGCGACGTATGACAAAGATCCTGGGGGTCCAGCGGGGGTCCGGGAGCGATCTCCTGCACACGTGACGTTGGGAGCCAGGAACCAAAATGGCGCCGGCGCTACCATTGCCCTGTCACATGATAAGGGCAAAGGGCCACCGGCACCATTTCTCTTAACGCAGCCGTGGCCAGAGAGCTGGAGATCGCGCTGGGACTCCCCCACTGGACCCCAGGTAATTTAAAACATTTGGGGGGGGGGGGGGTTCGGGAGGGTGGGGGATTTGTTTTAAAGGTTCGGGGTGGGTTTTAGGGTTGTTTTGGTGTGCCAGTTTTCCCGCCCTCCCCCGATTTATGATTTTTAACGATTTAAAAAAAAAACCCACGACGATCAGATTTCCCTCCCCCCCCCAGCCAAAATCGATTGTTAAGACGATCGATCACACGATTCACACCCCTATTTGTCACACACATCAAGCTGACTGATCCAATAAAGTGCATGTAACGGAACATAGTTTTATCCTCAGGTATATGCACAACTTTTGTGTGCATTTTATTCCCAATGCAGCTAGGATTTTTGCACTCAAAAAGTGTGCTTATAAAACTGTGCATCCTGCTTAGCATTCTTACATGGAAATCCCATGCAAATGAAGGCAATAACTATTAACCTTCAATGCAGAGAGATGTGCTAGCTTAATTCAAGTTAGCCTAGTGCTGGAAATTTTGCTCTTGGTCCGAGGTGAAGTAAAGTCTCCAGGGCTAATGTTAGTCTATAAATGAAAGCAGGATTTCCAATGCTGAAATCATTAGTTGGGATTTTATACACAGAAAACATGTTTTATGCACAATAAACATGTTTTCTACCCATAGAATATAATTTATGTGCACAAAAAGCTTTCTGTGCTGAAAACAATTTTTGTGTGCACAAGTTAGGCATACCACAAAAGATATGCTCTCAAGTTAAGAGAATAACAAAAGATATTCTCCTAACTCTCTGCTCTTAACTGTGCACATAAATCATATTTTATAACATGGTTTTTGTGCACAAATTGTTTTCCATAGCATAAGCTTGTTTTTCTGTGCGCACTTATCTATGCCCTTTTCTATGCCCTTTTCTGGTTTGTGTGCTTTTTTTTAAACTCCTGATGCATTTGCATACCATTAGCTTACTTCATTGGGATTTTAAAAAATTAACTTGTGCATTAGGAAACTGTGTGCTGAATTTCAACATGCAGTTTTATTGCTCAGCTTTTTGCCTCATCTCCTCAGTTAGCAGCAGCTTGCTAGTGGTGGCACAAATTCAGTCTCTATCTTTTTAGGGCTATTGCTCACAATGTCTGCAAAAATGTCTCTGTCTCATACACACACTCAGACACAATTCTGGTCGCCGCATCTCAAAAAAGATATAATTGCGATGGAGAAGGTACAGAGAAGGACGACCAAAATGATAAGGGGAATAGAACAGCTCCCCTATGAGGAAAGACTAAAGAGGTTAGGATTTTTCAGCTTGGAGAAGAGATGGCTGAGGGGGGATATGATTGAGGTGTTTAAAATCATGAGAGGTCTAGAACGGGTAGATGTGAATCGGTTATTTACTCTTTCAGATAATAGAAAGACTAGGGGACATTCCATGAAGTTAGCATGGGGCACATTTAAAACTAATCGGAGAAAGTTCTTTTTCACTCAATGCACAAATAAACTCTGGAATTTGTTGCCAGGGGATGTGGTTAGTGCAGTTAGTATAGCTGAGTTTAAAAAAGGATTGGATAAGTTCTTGGAGGAGAAGTCCGTCACCTGCTATTAATTAAGTTGACTTAGAAAATAGCCACTGCTATTACTAGCAACAGTAACATGGAATAGACTTAGTTTTTGGATACTTGCCAGGTTCTTGTGGCCTGGATTGGCCACTATTGGAAACAGGATGCTGGGCTTGATGGACCCTTAGTCTGACCCAGCATGGCATGTTCTTATGTTCTTATATACAGTGTGTGTGTACTGCTGACTGACTCTTTTTGCACACACAAAAATCTGTTAGAAACAGAACCAGGAAGGCTAGAAAGGTTGTGTTTCTCTTCACTTCAATCTGTCTGCAGATAACCTCACTGTACTTGCATCAGACTGTTGCATTTGATGACTCATGGGATATCACCATGAGCCAATGCTCTCACCTCCATGGCTAGGCCAGCCATTCCTCTTTTCTGCAGGGGAGGATGCCACCGACTCTTCCTCTGGCGAGAGGCCACCAAACGCTAGTGACAGGACACCTCCTTCTCCTGCCCCCACCACTTCCCTTAGACACGCATGTGGCCATTGGACCTTTTAAAGGGAACGCTGTAGGAAATTCCCATAGCCCCTGCTGAGGTCATAACCACCCTATATAAGAGCAGCTCCTCCGATGCACCCTGCTTCAGCAGCAGGTCCAGCAGTAGTGCATGCTGCTTCCAGCCTTTGTGTGCCATGCTTATTCCAGTCTTTGCCCAGCCTGCTCTTGCCTTGCCTGCCTGCCTCAGCCCCACCCCTCTGTTTCCTTCAGACAAATACCTAGTTTTGACCCTTGCCTGGACTCTCATTACACCTGGCTGCCACCTGCCTCTGACTATTGCCTGTGCTTGGACTACATCCCTAGCCATCTGCAGAGAAATTTGCCTGCTGGCCCTGGCACTCAAAGGCTCAATCCAAGGGGAACATGGGCTGGTAAAGGGGAAGCCCCAGTCCAGTCTCTGCTTTACCTGGGTCCACCTGCTAGTTATGAAAACTTGCATGGCTCCTCCCTGCAGGTAGAACCAATCTTACCCCAGCCCAAGGGCCCACAGATACAACACAGACAGAGACACAAAAATCACTAGCCCTGTTTCAATTTACACTCAACTCCTACCTTGCCCCAGTGATCACAGAAAGCAGGACAACTGGCTATGTCCCTCTGCAGCAGAGAAGATAATAAAAAGACCTTTGCCAGTGCCAATGTCTAATTTTTAAAGCTTTTCTTTAACTATCAGAGAGCTTCTGAAAAGAGATCCTTCTCTGCAAAATCCAAGAGAGCAAATGGAGTTTCTTTGCACATACTCAGACCTTTCAGTGGGAGGATATCAACTTAACTTGATCCAGATCGCAGCTATAGACTAGTTAAAAATATGCTTCACTGTGATTTGTCCTAGTCTTTTTCTAATTTCTCCAGTCTCGGCTCTGATGAGGCTGCTATATTACAGAGCAAGAGTTGGTTGCAGTAGTTCCCAATTAGTCCCTGCTTGTTCAGTACAGCCATAGACTTGAATGGGAAATATAAATGAATGAAACAAAATTTTTCATTTACATTTGCTGGCACCCTCCATTCATTTTGGAGGTCCATGAATAAAACAAAAATGCTCTCATTCATTGCATTTTACCCATTTATTTCAGACAAATACACATCCCTAACACTATATGCCAGAGGTCAGAGCAAATGTAAATGGTTAGCAGGATTCAAGCTGTGGAAATTTGTTTTTCAGATGGAGTAAAGGACTCCTAAAATCTGTGGAGCCAGAAAAATATTGCTAATGAGGAAGATTTCTGGAAGTCATAAAAGCTAGGAAACAAAATTACCACTGATGGACCACTTTACCCCTCTTACAGTGCATTAGCATGTTCAGGCCACTCTTGCAGGTGCCCTTTGCTCCTATTTCTTTGCCCCAGGTTTGTTCATGTGCCTGGAGTGTTCAAGTGCCACTTTTACCCCTCTTTTGGTGCCTTGGTGTCTTCATGCCATTGTTTGTATTGTTTTGCCTTTCTTTTGCTCTTGTGGGATATTAATGCATCATCTTTGGAACCTTAGGGTGTTCATGCTACTATTGTTCTTGTCATTTGCTCCTTCTTTGGAGCCTTAGAGTAGGGACCTACTATTGTTTTTTTTCCATCTTTACCCCTCTTTTGATGCCTTTGGCTGTTCATGCCACTGTTGGTGTTACTTTTCCCCTCTCATGATACATTGGGGCATTCCTGCCATTGTTGGTACTGCTTTGGTCCTCTTACACTGCCTTAGGATATTCATCCCACTATTAATGGTTTCCTTTGTCCATCTTTTATCTATTTATGTATTTATTTATTTGATTTATATTCCACTTTTGGGACACTTCAAAGTGGATTACATTCAGATGCAGTAGGTATTCCCTATCCCTAGAAGGCTTTTCATATTATTGTTGGTGCCTTGGAGTATTCTTACCACCATTGTTGGTACCCTGCACCCTCTTTTAAGGTCTTCCAATTTTCTCGCCTCTGTTTATTGTAGAGCAGCTTAGGACCTACTAAAGGTCAAAGTGAGTGCATTATATAACATGGAATGCCTGTGATTTGATATTGAGAAATTTCTAGCAGCAGGAGGATCAGATGAAGTTCAGGGTGTGTATGTGGTTTACTGGATTGACAGGGGCAATTTAGGAAATATAAAAAAGGCCTCCCATGAGGCACAAGAGGGAGTTGTTTGGGATATGTTGACTGTTTAAAGAACTATGATTTGGTGAAGAATAAAAAACCAGGAGAAAAGGAAGAAAACAAGGAGATAAAATCCTGGACAGATTTTCCAACTCTTGAAATACCCTTTGAAAGGAAGAGAACTCTCCTTTGAAAAGTTCAGAAGTTAGACCTGGAGCAAATGTCCACTAGATGGAAGAGGGAGGATTTCAGTGGGTCATCTACTGAGTTGTACATACTGTCAGAATGATCAGAGAGACTCTGTAACTTCTGGAGTACAACAAAGAACCTGGGAAGAAAGCTGAGGGCTAATCCTAGAGAAGACTTATGGTATAAATTTAATTTTGGAGCAGTTGTGAACTTTTACATTCTTATTTCTGGATTTTCCGCATTTCCACTGAAGATTTTGATTTAAAAGCTGAAACTGCCTACTTTTTTGCAAGTAAATTGTATTTCCATTTGGAGCAAACCCTGCTGTGTCAACGTTTTATTTTAATCTGAAACGTTTTTTATTATTTGCATGAACAATTCAACAGGACAGCGGGTGTGGTGTTTCTGATGCATCCTCGAGCAAATTACATGAATTGAAATATGAAAATGTACATAGGGAACCCCATCCCCTACCCCCCTTCCCTCCCATCCCCCTCCCCCCCCAATCCACTCTGAGACAATACAAAAAAACCCACAAATGCCACACTGTGTCAGCTAAACAAGAAATAACAGAATGAAAGGCTCCATTGTAGGTACCAGCGGTATAGGAAAAGAAATGCTTAATCATTCAAAATCAGACTCCTGGATCTGTGCGGGAGGGCCTGGATATACGGGTCCCATATCAACAGAAATTTCCATCATTGAAGAGGAGAACATCGAGAAGCTATATCGTCCATTCACATCATGTGGTGGAAATGATTTTGCCATATCCAAAAGGATGGGGTATCTGCACCCTTCCAGTGCAAAAGTATCACTTTTTCCCCCACTAGGCACACTTTCTGAACAAATAAACAAGGCCCAGCACCCCTAATCTGTAAGGGAGGGAGGCAGCCAAAGAGGAACAGTAGTGGGGATACGGGGATCGAAACGCCTAGCAGATCCGTGATATAACTGGCAATACAGCTCCAGAAACGCTTAATGGCGGGGACATGCCCAGAAGAAATGGGACAGCATACGTATGGTTCCCTGACACTTCTCACAGACTGCAGAAAGGGAAGATTTTGATTGATTTGCTATATGGGCTGATACATAGGCTCGCCGAATAAATTTATACTGCATTTCCCTGTAATATATGTTAGAGGAGATCTTGGAAACTCGTTTAAAGCTTGCCTGGGGAATAGAAACAGTATGTAAACACACCATCCCCATTCCATTGGTCCACAAGTATGAGTAAGTGTCCATGTGGGTGAGCTTTTTGAGACCTTTGTAATAAAGAGAAAGAGAGAGGTTGTGGCTTGTCAAACAGAAACAAAGTATCCAGGGAGTGGAAAACAGTGGGTCTCAAGGAGTCAGGTGTTAGGGACTTGATGAAATGTTGTATTTGTAGTTAAGAAAACACTTGCTCATTACCAAAATTATACAAATCCTTCAACCCCGAAAATGACAATGTAAGCCCCTCTTCATTTAGCAAATGACCTAACTGGGTGATTCCTTTGGTAGCCCACAGGCGGAACCCAGCAGTTTGAGACCCCGGACAAAATTCTTGGTTTCCTTGAATAGGCAGCAGATAAAAGCAGGAATGGGGGGGCGGGGGGCTCTTGAGCAGTGACCAAAATGGCTGCTTCAGCCTGCAGCTCCGCTTGACCACATCTCTTATGGAGGGAAGAAAGCCATAAGAACAGAATTTTTTCTTTTAATAATTCACTACCCTGTCCAGAATTGATGGCTTCAAATAAGGCCAGTAAGATTGAAGCCACATTCACCGCAGCGTCCGGTTCTAAGAGGACGAAACCAGATCCGCCATTGCCCAACAAGGCCCTACCACTGAAAGTAGTGGAATCAGCTGACCTGGTTCTTACGGAGCTTAAACAGCTCAATTCGAATTGATGATGTAGAATCGCAAGTGGCGTCATTACTAATTGCAACCACTCCTGTCTGCGTCTTGCGCAAGGCGTGGAAAAATTACAACAGGCCATTGATGACCTATCTAATCAGAATAGGAGAAACAATATCAGAATACTAGGTATACTGGAAGGTACGGAAGGTTCAAAATTTATCACTCACCTGATCCTTCTTGCTTGCGCATGGAATTCGAACATCCATTTGAGATCGAGAGAGCACATAGGATTCCCTCCCGACCTCTGTGGAATTTGAAATATCCTAGACCCGTCATCTTTAAGGTCCTCTGAATCCCGCAAGTTTTGAAACTTTTCATCACTGCTTGCATACAGGTCCCGATAATATACCAAGGGCACACCCTTCTATTTGTCCCTGATCTGGTAAAATCAACTGCGGACAAACAGAAGGCCTTTTTAGCACTGTGACCAAGATTACAAGCACTGAGAGCTAAATATGGTCTCTTATACCCGGCGCAAATGAAGGTTACCTGCCACAACCAAACGAAAATATTTCATGCACATAAGGATTTGGATGCTTTCGCAAGCCATGGTTATTTGAGACATTATACAGAATGAATGGACTACTAAACTACTTTGACTCTGCGCTGATCCAGCGCAACTGACTAAATCACCATAGAAAATTCTTGGTCCCTCTTCCTTTGTCCATTCCCTTCTGTTGTTCCTCTTTATATAATTAATTACTTATGAAAATGTTGGCGTGAGTAACCAGACAATTAGTCTACCCATACATACAGGTCTCATGTGTGTATGGCTATATATAGTTTATGCCGCTTTATGGCACTATAATGTAACAAGTTCCAAGAATGGTATTGGAATGGCTTTTTTACCTCCCATGCTTATTGTTCATTCCTAATGTTGGGAGATGCAGTCTCAAGGGGCCTATACTCTATAATACTATACTCTATAATAGGGGCTGATGGCCGGCGCCATCTTTACTCATCAGCCCCTATTATACTATACTCTATAATAGGGGCTGATGAGTAAAGATGGCGCCGGCCATCCAGTGCTCCTACCATGTGACAGGGGCCGGCCAATGGCACGGATACCCTGTCACATGGTAAGGGCAAAGGGGCATCGGCGCCATTTTTTTTAGCGCAGCTGATGCCTGGGAACGGGAAATCGCTCCCCGAGGCCCCCCTGGACCACCAGGTAATTTTAAAAGGTTTTTGGGGGGAGGGTGGGGGAGGCTAAGGGGGGTCGATTTAAAGGGTCGGGTGGGGGTTTTTTTATCGGGCCATCGGCGCCATTTTAATTAGTGGCAGCCAAAATGGTGCCAATGGCCCGAGAGCGGGAGATCGCGCCGGGACCCCCCCCCCCCCCCCCACTGAACCACCAGGTAATTTAACATTTTGGGGGGGTTCGGGAGGGTGGGGGAGGGTAAGGAATTGGTTTAAAGGGTCGGGGTGGGTTTAGGGGTTGTTTTGGTGTGTCAGTTTTCCCGCCCTCCCCCAAATAATTCCTGTGCCCTATTTAACGATTTAGGACGATTTATGACGATAAATCGGGGGCATTTGTATTGTATCGTGCACTAACGATTTAGGATGATTTTAAAATTATCTGACGATAATTTTAATCATTCAAAAATGATTCACATCCCTAATCCACAGTCAATAGGGATTAAATTGTTATGCAACTTGAACTGTTCTCAACATTGTTCATTCTGCTTTGCACCAGTCATGGTGCCATGGATTATACATGTAACTCATGGTACCACTTTTCCTCCATTGGTGGTTTGAAGTCTTCTTCTCTCTGCTGCTGCTTCTCTCTGCCTGCAACTTTCATTAAATTTGGATAGAAAACTCCAATGTTAAAGTCCAAGATATGATGCACTACTTCACCCATTGACTTTACTGGAAAGCGAATGAACAAAATGAATGGATGACATTTTGGGACCCAAACTAAATGAAACAAATCATTGAGCCAAATGAACTGAAGTAACAAAGTGAACCAATAATTATTTTATTTATATACTTATTCCTATCAGAAGTGTAGGTAGGAATAACTGGGCAGTTTTAATAAGCTTTTTATGTTATCATATAATATGTTAGCTTGATCTGGGTATAGAATATAGAATGTAAAACAGAATAAGTGCAAAAAATATTTTAATGCAAAATGCTAGCACAAATACTACATTGAAATAATATTACAGGAAAGATCTGGCTAGTGAAAAATCCTATTGCTTTGACATTTTCTTAAAAGTACCTTATTTGTTTTCAGAAGGCCTTTGTCCCATTTGGGGCCTGATTTATGAAAATCTGTTTCGATATTCACAGAACAAGAAAAAAAAAAACAACTTAGTGACTTGGTCGCATAGCCCATGACTATGATAAAACTTTTTTGAAATAACCTTTAGCAACTTATTCTCATTTGTAAAGCAATTCAAAGACTGAAGTTCTACCAATATATTGTTAATGAAGGGTAACGTGTTAGCCAATGCTACTGCATGGCTGCATAGTTAATTAAGCAGAGATACTCTGGATTCCAATCACTCATTACCAGTGTCTTTGCTGATGCACTGATGGGGGCCAGTCATCCCATCTCATATTCACTTCTGCGCTCTCGGTGTACCTAGTAAATAAAATGTTCTTTAGTGATGACACATTCTAAGTCGATGATGGATGGAGAGAGAGGGCCCTCTGCCTGTCCAATGCCAGCACAGATTTTATAAGCTGGCATTCAAATTTGCACCCAGTACCTCTTATTCTTACTGATCTACAAAGCCTAATGCAAAACTAAACAAAGCAATTTTGTAAATTAGAAAGGAGAACAAATAAGTAAATAAAATGCAATGATACAATAGCAATGTAGCCAGACTGCACTTTTTATTAATCCTCAGCTGCTTTATATCTCCGATTAAATTTGAGAAACTTGTGGTGCTGGGTTTTTTTTTTTTTTATCAGTGCACTTCATGTTTGTGGACTCTAACTTCTTTGATTCAATTGATTTGACTTCTATACCAAATGTAGTATTTCCCCTGGACAGTAAGAGGATAATTTTCAAGGCAGCCCTTATAAGGTTTAGTCTGTGGCTGTTGTTCACCCCCAGACATTAGTCTGAATTTTTAAACCAGACTTATGCCAATTTAAAATGTCATAGGGGTGCAAAGAATTGAAAATACAGAGATGAGTCAGTTGTAAGTCTATAATATTTGGAAGTGACCTTGAAGAAAGCATTATCGGTCAGGTATGTGAATCGTGTCCTCGATCGTCTTAACGATCGATTTCGGCTGGGAGGGGGAGGGAATCGTATTGTTGCCGTTTGGGGGGGTAAAATATCGTGAAAAATCGTTAAAAATCGTTAAAAATCGAAAAATCGAAAAACCGGCACATTAAAACCCCCTAAAACCCACCCCCGACCCTTTAAATTAAATCCCCCATCCCCAATAACTTAAATAACCTGCGGGTCCAGCGGCGGTCCGGAACGGCAGCGGTCTGGAACGGGCTCCTGCTCCTGAATCTTGTCGTCTTCAGCCGGCGCCATTTTCCAAAATGGCGCCGAAAAATGGCGGCGGCCATAGACGAAAAAGATTGGACGGCAGGAGGTCCTTCCGGACCCCCGCTGGACTTTTGGCAAGTCTCGTGGGGGTCAGGAGGCCCCCCACAAGCTGGCCAAAAGTTCCTGGAGGTCCAGCGGGGGTCAGGGAGCGATTTCCCGCCGCGAATCGTTTTCGTACGGAAAATGGCGCCGGCAGGAGATCGACTGCAGGAGGTCATTCAGCGAGGGTTCCGGCGCCTCGCTGAACGACCTCCTGCAGTCGATCTCCTGCCGGCGCCATTTTCCGTACGGAAAATGGCGCCGGCCAGGAGCAGGAGCCCGTTCCGGACCGCTGCCGTTCCGGACCGCCGCTGGACCCGCAGGTTATTTAAGTTATTGGGGGGGGGGGGTTCGGGAGGGTGGGGGATTTAATTTAAAGGGTCGGGGGTGGGTTTTAGGGGGTTTTAGTGTGCCGGCTCACGATTCTAACGATTTATAACGATAAATCGTTAGAATCTGTATTGTATTGTGTTCCATAACGGTTTAAGACGATATTAAAATTATCGGACGATAATTTTAATCGTCCTAAAACGATTCACATCCCTATTATCGGTTCCAAAATATTGGATTGACTTTAGTTCCTACAGAGCATAGTGGATATCCTTTGAAGTATACAGCTGACATCTTTTTGACCATTCAATTGACAGTTTTCCCACATTTCCTCTATATTGGATAAGTAGCCTTGGATCCTAACTTATTTATTAGCGATACGAAGCCAGTCATTTCTTTTTAATGAGTTCACTTTTATTTGCATTGCAAAATTCTACAAATATTAAGAACATAAGAACATGCCATACTGGGTCAGACCAAGGGTCCATCAAGCCCAGCATCCTGTCTCCAACAGTGGCCAATCCAGGCCATAAGAACCTGGCAAGTACCCAAAAACTAAGTCTACTCCATGTAACTGTTGCTAGTAATAGCAGTGGCTATTTTCTAAGTCAACTTAATTAATAGCAGGTAATGGACTTCTCCTCCAAGAACTTATCCAATCCTTTTTCAAACCCAGCTACACTAACTGTAGTTTCCCGGATCACCCCTGGAGCCCTTTTTAAATATTGAGGTTACATTACCTACCCTTCAGTCTTCAGGTACAATGGATGATTTTAATGATAGGTTAAAAATTTTTACTAATAGGTCTGAATATTCTTTAACGTTGCAAAATTCACATATAGTAAAAGATTATTCAGTTGTGCTTAGTGAACCAAAACCTTTTCAGAAACCACAGCAGATTTATTGGTTATTTGGCACATTCAATTGTTTCAGTTATTACCATTGATAGGAACTTTTAACATTATAACTTTACTACATATAACTTTATCACTTTATTTGTACTCAAAGTTACAAAAATCATGTTTAACCAAATCGATTAACAATGATGATGAGAGAGAGTCTCTTTGAAGGCATAGTACAGCGCAACTCATTCACACTCAATGGGTCTCATACATGTTGCCAAACCTGGCAAGTCTTTAGACAAAGCTGAGGATTAGCCAGCCCTAAGGATGTCACTATTGCCCAATAAAGTACTGAAGACTGAGCATGCTCATGGGGATGTTTATATCACACTCAAACCTCCCTTCGAAACGGTGAGGTTATAGCAAGGGGAGGAACTCTGAATATCAAACATTCCCTCCCACTGCCCATTGCTGGAAGAATACTGGGGATAATGTTAGTGACTGGCAAAGCCCCGTTACAACAGTGTCCAATAACTACTGCAGGCAGAATATGCACACGAGCATCTGCGCATTTACTGGTACAAGAAGGAAGTGATATTATTGGCCTTCTGGAGGAAAGGATTTGATAAAGAAATGGCAAAACACCATCCTGCCAATTATTGAGCATGAGTCATTCTCAGAGATGAGAGGAGCTCTTCCAGGGGCAGAACAGATATTAGTAGAGAATGGCAGGAAATCATTAAATGAGACCTGCAGTTAATTGCTAATTCTATTCTACCTGCTCTATTGTTAGAATCTCACTATCAAGTAATTACTGCAGGATACCATTTGCACGCTATGAACTGACGCTGCTTATTCCTTTTGCCTCCTACTTTCCATTAGATGCTTGCTATTTGTATGAGGAATGCTGCTTTCTTTAAACATATCTTATTTTGTTTTTTTCTTTTAGAAAGAAAAACATTATTTTTGCTTTTGACAGCAGCAATAATAGACTGCCCTCATCTGGTTCCTAAACTCCAGCTTTTCAGAAAGGAGCTTACTACTGCCTTACTGACTTTGTTGCAGTTAAGGCTTGAAATAGTCCTTGCTTGTTTTACCTGCAGAATTGGGCTTTTTAAATTATTATTATTGCCCACCCTCAGGTATCTTTAGAGACATTGCCGGAGTGGAATTAGGTCACTCAGATGAATAGAATGCAGAACATAAAAAAAATGTACATCATGGAAAGTGACAAAACTCAAGAGAGGTTTTGAATACAATAATATTAAAATGGAGTAATCAAAACTACCCACATTGTTTTGCCTAAAAAAGAATAAACAGAAAAAGCAGGTGAAAATGTGCATGGATATTTTTTTTGTGCGGTAATAATCAATGTAGTTTTGCTTTAATTGGTTTGGCAAACCCCATGGGTAAAATCTATGGGTTTTGACTAGACCACTGGTAGTTTGATTATCGACCCCTCAGTCTTCTTGCTCACCTACATTGTATTGCTCGAGTCAGTCTCAATCCTCCCCATCCCAATGTTGTCATTCATGGGGTAATTTTCAAAGCCACCTGCTTTGTATGAAGGCAACATATTTATGCAAAAAGCCTGTACAGATTTGATAATCACATCTACGTATATCATGTCCTTTCTATGCTCTCTCCCTGCCTTCCCCTCCCCCAGGAACCCTCCCCCTCTGCCTGACTATGGAAGTCTATGTGCCGGGCAGAGGGAGACAACTTTCAGACAAACCATTTTATCCAAATAAATGCCTATCCACTTAGGCAAATGGGGCAAATGGGGCAATTTCCAAACTCTCCGCTCTAGGATCAAGCGCGCAGCCATTTACAAAAGGGAAAGGGTGCATCACGCATGCACTTTCACTTTGAAACGTACAGCCTCGGACATTTGCATTTCTTTTTTTTTCTGTGGGTGCCTTTTTTTCCATGGAAACTCACATGTACAGATTTAAAAATGTAATTTCCCCTCCCCTGCCTCAACGCGCCCCGGGAATGCCTCCTCTCAATGCCAGTACAATTGCGTGTGCTAAGGAACAACAGGTAGACGTCCAGTGCAGGAGAACCATTTTCAGATGGGGGAGTCAGTGCTGGCTAAAACATTTTACGCATAAATGGCTTTGAAAATTGACTTGTAAACTTTTGGCACTCCTTGTGTCCTAATTTTGCTCCATACTTAAATCAAGCCTTAGGTTTTCCGGTGTGCTTGTTTCTTTTACACCACATATCAGCCCTCTTGTGAACAGTACCCTTTTTGAATTGTACAGAGATTGAAAAGAACTCACGTTGGGGGTAAGTTTCAAATGAATGTTCATGCAACAAACCCAGATTTATGCATGTAAATTGGCTTTTTAAAAATTGCTTGAGGGGGTAGGGGGGTAGGGCAGAAACTAGTACACACATAAATCGACAAGCCATGTTTTTCCCAGAATTAGTGATCGGCATTCCAGGAGGCAGAGTTTGGGTGGTGAATGCACATATACATTCAATCTTCACAAGTAGATGCATGCACGTGCATGCTCCGGAGCGAGGGTAACGTCCTGCACGTATGCTCACACGATGCATAGCAGCATGACATGGGAACTTTCAATGCAGATGTATGGGCAGGAGTCCATGTTGAAAATTCAGGTGAAAGTCTCTGGGAACTCGTGTACCTGCGAGCATACTCAGTGGTAGCAAAACAGGGGCGGGCCTGGGGTGGGAAGCCTAAAATGCATAGAGGGATTTCATTTTGAAACCCCTGCGAGTACTTTATCCCATGCACTTTGCAGGTGCAATAAAGGATGGCATACAAAATATTCGCTCAGCCCTCCTGAATTGCTGTTTGCTATAGCCTCCCTTCAGACCTCAAAATGTGTGACTCAACCCCATTATGACTTAAAGTTACATTTTTCATTGGGAAAGAATTGTTTTTACTGCTAGTGTGTGTACTTAAAAAATACTACATAATATTGAAAAGGCAATGCTCTCTTTTAAAAATGAAGACAGCACTGGTTAATAATGGATGCAGTACAGTACATCCTTTGCACAGTTTTCCCCAAGGACCTTGGTCTGGTGGAGATGAATTGAATGCAATGTACTCAGAATGTCTAAGCTGCTCTGTTATCATTTATTCAATCCAAGATATTGCACCTCCAGTACAAGGTGAACTGGTACTGCGCAAGCATTTTTAAAAATTTTGTATGGATTTAATTCACCTGAAATTTCATTAATGTTGAAATGTTATTGACGGTTGTGGGATATAATCATCAGCATAATTCTGCCCCCAAGTACTTTGATTGACGGATTGATAAAGAGAATAGCAATCGATAGCTGCTTTGCGTATTAAATTTACACTGACCAGCTTCTAAAATAAGCACGGGAGCTGACAATGACCTTGGTAGACATGTTTCAGAAAACTGGTTGTATCATATGAAACTTGTGCATTTGCCTTTGCATGGATCAGCAGCACATACAATGCAGTTCATGCCAACTCATGAGCAGAGCTAAAAGGAGCAGGTTTGATCAGCTGATAGGTTTGGCAATGCCTATCCATGAGGTTCAGACAGGACTAAATTCACCCAGCAGGAGTCTGCAATCATGCCGCTTTACTAGAGTCAAGGGAAGCTGCTCTCATTAACCAGCTTATGGTATTCTTCTTCATGACTGCCTCTTGCTGTCAGCCCAACGGTGAGGTTATCCTCATTTTGCCATTAGTTACCAAAAGCAGTGGGTATGACTGAGGTTGCCCACTGCCTTTCCTTTCAGTCCATAAGAGAACTGTAGTATTCATTACATTTTTGGGTAGGGGATTTCATCCAGAAAAGTATCCCACGTGCAGGTATTTTATGAGCTGCAGCACAGAGCTCTCACATACCCTTTGTCATAATCGCATGTGAATTCCACCTCCTAGAACACGTCCCACACTAGCTCAGGGTATCTGTAGCCACCAACCCTGTCCCAGCCCCCAGGTGTCATTAATGGTCACACACATCCCACCTCCCATCCCCCATACTCAATCCGACACTCTACAGGGCATAGCCTGCAAGCTTCCAGGAAACTGCGGTTCTGATCACTGCACTGCAGTGAAACATGATACAGGAAACATGAGACTTTAGACTGGAAGTCCTGTGTGGTTACCCAGATAGCAACAAGGCATGAGGAATCTCTCCCATAGCACATGGGCCATGTGCTGTCTCAGACTTCCTGCAACAATGTGGATCTGTTGCTGGCAAAAAGGATCTAATGCTGGCAAAAGTGTAAACAATTTTTTCTAGAGTGGGAAGGGAGAGACTTCTGTTGTAACCCCTCCCCCCCCCCCCCCCCCCCCCATATGCCAGGGGTTTTCATCCCAGCCTTGGGGAGCATTGTAGTTACTGTCCCAAGGTGGGGAAATAAATCACCAGGGCCGTGAGCTGGGGGCAGGATAACCTGCAGGGCCAGCACCAGGCACAGAACACTCCACCTAAATAAACCACCCTCCAGACTCAAATTCTGCTCCAAATAATAGATAGCTTACTGCAGAATCTTCAGGCTCAAACATACCCCTAGATTCATCAAAAGGCTATAATATTGCAAGCACAATGCCCATGGTAAGAGAAAGGGGTGTGTTTAGGGTAATTTTTAGAATTACCACAGCACACAGTAACATAGCACTTCACATAGGTAGTATCATGTGGTGCAGTAAAGTTTTTGCACTCTGTGATACTTCTGTTTCACAGCTCACAAACAGGCTGATTCAGTAAAAGTCGTGGGAGAGCGGGCGAGCGCCCGCTCTCCCGGCGCGCACACAGGCCACTCTCCAGTGCATGCGATTCAGTATTTAAATGAGGGCCTGCGGTAAAAAGAGGCGCTAGGGACACTAGCGCGTCCCTAGCGCCTCTTTTTTGACAAGAGCGGCGGCTGTCAGTGAGTTTGACAGCTAATGCTCAATTTTGCCGGCGTCCGGTTTCAGAACCCATGGCTGTCAGCGGGTTTGAGAACCGACGCAGGCAAAATTGAGCGTCTGGTTTTCAACCCGCGAGCCGATTAAAAAAAATTTTTTTTAATTATTTTTTACTTTGGGACCTCCGACTTAATATCGCCATGATATTAAGTCGGAGGGTGTACAGAAAAGCAGTTTTTACTGTTTTTCTGTGCACTTTCCCGGTGCCGGCAGAAATTAACGCCTTCCTTTGGGTAGGCGCTAATTTCTGAAAGTAAAATGTGCGGCTTGGCTGCACATTTTACTTACTGAATCGCGCCGGAATAATGTTGATGGCCCTATTAGTTTCGGGGGGGGGGGGGGGGGGGGGGTTGGACGCACGTTTTCGACGCGCTATTATGGAAAAAAGCTTTAAGTATCATTTCTCTATCTTGGGCAAACACACATTGTATAAACAAAGTTCCTCTCTTATTAATCTTTACTTCAAAAGATGTTTCTAGGAATTGTGTTAGATCTAGCTCTGGTTCAGGTACACTTTCCTTAGATGCTATCGATATCATCTTAGTCATATATAATTTAGCTAATGTAGGCATCAACTCTTTAGGAATTTTTAACACTTCCAATAAATACTTTTTAAACATTTCTAAAGGAGATACCTTTTCATAAAATGGAAAATTAAGAATACGAAGATTTAAATATCTAATAGAGTTTTCTATATTTTCCAATTTTCTTTGTTGTATCATATCAGATTTAATCAATTGTTCTTGATTTTTTTTCAAGGTATTAACTTTCTGATCTAATTCAGCTATATTTTTCGTATTTAAGGAAATACTAGGTTCCATAGGTTGAATTTGCCCTGCCAAACTAGAAGTAACATCTACCAGAGAGGACACTGATTTTTCTAATACCATTATTGCAGTCCATATAGAGTCCATGGTGACTTCTGTAGGTTTAGGAATGGTAGGGCGTAATAGATTTAACTCTAGTCCTTGATTTTCAATAGAACTTCTTAATTCCCCTGATGTTTTTTTTCTCTCTCTAGGAGAAGAGGCTTTTACTACAGGGGGAAATGGGATTCCTTCTCCCTGTACTAAGTACTCCGTGAATCCTACTGCTCCGGATTCCGGGAATAGAACTTCTGAGGGGAAGGGGGGGTAGATGGAGTTCCGGGGCTTAAGGTGACTTGTATGTCCGGTGAACATTCCAGCTGCTCCTCTGGATTGAACGCCAAGGACTGCCGCGGAGTCGTATTAACACCTACTGGAAGCATAAACACCTCGATTTTCGGTTGTAGAATATCAGAGGCAGGGATACCAGTCTCTAGCTCCCTAATCCTCGCTTTCCTTTTAGAATGTGGCATAAGTACTTTGATCGAAACTCACTCAGGGGTCTGTTCCTTATATCTCTAGGACTGTTAACTATTATTATAGGAGATTGCCTAGCGAGGTTTTAGAGAGTAGGAGAGAGAAGGAAAAAATCTTCTACTCACAAAAAGTCCAAGTATTAGAGGAGGAGAAGCAATCTTCAGCCCTGTTTCAAAAGAAAGCCGTGCTCCCCTTTGGCGCGCGCGGCTTTGGCAGCGCGCCGGCGGCAGCTGCGCACCGCAGGAAAGGGCGGTTTTGAAGCCTACCGTCCCCTTCAGATGACGTCAGCAGTAGGCTCCGGTCGGGCAGTGGTGTGACCTCACCCTCCGACAGGTGGAACAGACAGGTGCCGTAATTGCGATCCTCCTCGGGGTCTCTCTCCTCTCTGCTTCCCCCGAATTTGGTCGCAGGAAGGGGCGGTTTTAAGGCCTACTGTCCCCTTCAGATGACATCTGCAGTAGGGTCCGGTCAGGCAGGGGCGAGACCTCACCCTCCGTCAGGTGGAACAAACAGGTGCCGTAATTGCGATCCCCCTCAGGACTCTCTCCTCTCTGCTTCCCCCCGAGAGTCGGGGAATATACCTGCATGTACGTCAAAAAAATCTTTTTGGGACGTATAGGTAAAAAAATGATATGGTTGTTTGAAGGTAATATTTAAGGGTTTGGTGGGGATCATAGTTTTTAAGCAATATTGATTTAGATTGTTAAATGTTGTATACAAAACCTGCGTGGGAATATGTTGATGGTGTATGAGCAGTAGGAGATTCTTCAAAAGTTCTCCTGAAGAAGCCTGTGGGAAGGCGAAACATGTTGAGAAGATGAAGAAGAATTGAAGGATTTTCATTCTTTGAATGAAGAAAAATTTGTGAAATAGAACACTCTCTGCTTGTGAACAAATTGTATTTGAAGGATTTGCATTGTGAAGAGGCTTTTTCACTTGTGTGGGATATAATTTGGAAACATGGAGGAATTTTAATGATGGGAGGTATGAAGGATGTGAGTGGTATGAAAGGTGTATGATTACTGTGTGAGAATGGGTGGGTATTTTTAGATGAATATTCCTTGGGGTGGTAATGTGAGGTTTTGAGCACTGGGTTGTTTATAATTTTCTTGATTTAATAAAGATTGAAATAGTATATATGTCACTATATGTTATTTAGTATTAACTCTATTAAGAACATAAGAATATAAGAAATTGCCATGCTGGGTCAGACCAAGGGTCCATCAAGCCCAGCATCCTGTTTCCAACAGAGGCCAAACCAGGCCACAAGAACCTGGCAATTACCCAAACATTAAGAAGATCCCATGCTACTGATGCCAGTATTAGCAGAGGCCATTCCCTAAGTCAACTTGATGGCCATTCCCTAAGTCAATGCTTCATTAGCATCCTTTGAAGATACCTCCCTCCCTGCTGAGTGACTGATTTAGTTTAAAAGCTGCTCTATCTCCTTTTTAAAGGTCAGTGCCAGCAGCCTGGTTCCACCCTGGTTAAAGTGGAGTCCATCCCTTCGGAAAATCCGGGGCGGATTGTAGGAAACAGGCGCATATGATTCAATGACTCCCAAAAGCACACCAAGCTGACCCTAGAGAGGTATATTATGTAACCTGGAACATACCTGCCTCTACTGTCAGACTTGACCCAAAAAAATCTCCAACACCAGGGCTGCTCACCCCTTCTCCTATTTCACACTTATATTCACCCAATCCTCAAATTCCTGCTTTAATCCTCCAAAGCCCCACCCCCCTTTTTTTCAGGTAACTTTAACTTACCTACAGGCTACAGCTGGTGCACTCTGCTGCTGGGCTCTGCAGCACTTTGTTGTCCTGATGATAGTGAACGAGCTGCAATGTGATGGTCCCAGCCAGTCCCACTCTGTTTCAAAACTTTTTTTTTTTAAACTTTACTGGATTCACTGAGGTTAAAAACACCCTCAATTTCTTGTGCCAGGGCAGTGCTGTTTCAGTCACAGTGCTGCCTTACCAGTGCTTGCACAACCTTACTTTCCCTTCTCCCATCTTTGAGGCTGAAAGCAGACCATTTCAACCAGATAGAAACAGAGCTCTGTTACTGCAGGACTGGCAATAGACTCCTTTTTTTTTTCCCTAGGAAGGGCCCTGGGGCTGATAGCTCATCCACAGGCCGATACAATACAGTGAGCTCCGTCGGAGCGCACTGTTAACATGCTCTTGGACGCGCATTTTCCCTTACCCCTTATTCAGTAAGGGGCGGAAAACGCGTGGCCAACCCGCGGCACCTAATAGGGCCCTCAACATGCAAATGCATGTTGAGGGCCCTATTAGGTATTCCCCGCGATACAGAAAGTAAAATGTGCAGCCAAGCCACACATTTTACTTTAAGAAATTAGCGCCTACCCGAAGGTAGGTGCTAGTTTCTGCCGGCACCGGGAAAGTGCACAGAAAAGCAGTAAAAACTGCTTTTCTGTGCACCCTCCGACTTAATATCATAGCGATATTAAGTCGGAGGTCCCGAAGGGTAAAAAAAAGAAAAAAAGAAAAAAAAATTTAAATGGGCCGGCGACTGTCGGGACGAAAACTGGACGCTCAATTTTGCCGGCGTCCGGTTTCCAAGCCCGTGGCTGTCAGCGGGCTCGAGAACCGACGCCGGTAAAATTGAGCATCAGCTGTCAAAGGTAGGCAGTGCTCGGATTGGAAAACAGAGCAGCGTTTTGTTTTGGGTTTTTTTTCAAATATCTGCAGCAGGCAGGGGTCATCAAGGTGCTGGCTTACCTGCAACAAATGTTGCTGGCTTACCTGCAACATTTGTATGTCATACAGGAACGCCGGTATATAAAAAGTAAAAATAAATAAATAAATAACAAGTAACATCCTGGCTTTGCTCCCTCCAAAATTGAAGCCCAGCATGTCTGCACACAAAGGGGCAGATTTTCAAAGGGATACATGTGTACCCCCCGAAAACCTGGCCCAAATTCCCCCTGCAGGGGGGAGTTTGGGCCAGGAGTTTGGGCAGGACGCGCGTAAGTCCCAGGGGTTTGCTAGGGGGGCGTGTCGGGGGCATGTTGGGGGCGGCGCGACGATCGGGGGTGTTCTGGGGGCATGTCGAGGGGGCGTGGTGCCGGCCCGGGGGCGTGGCCGAGGCCTCTGGACCAGCACCCGGGTCGGGTAATGGCGCGCCAGCAGCCTACCGGCGCGCGCGAGTTACGCCTGTCTCAGGCAGGTGTAACTTTTCAAACAAAGGTGGGGGGGTTTAGATAGAGCTGGGGGGGGGGTTAGGTAGGGGAAGGGAGGGAGGGGAAGGTGCGGGGGGGTGGAAGGATGCGCGGCTCGGCACGCACAGGCTGCCGATTTTGCGCAGCTTTGCGCGCGCCGACCCCAGATTTAAAATCCGGCATACTCTTGTTTGTGCCGGTCGCGAGAACAGAAGTACGTGCGTACTTTTTAAAAATCTGCCCCAAAGACAAGGAGCTTACTGCTAGTGCAATTGAGCCACAAGGAAAGCAGATGAGTCTGAGAGGAAATGACACATGACCAACCTGACCGGCCCACCGAGGCATGCCTGATCCCCAATAGACCAATCTACCTCTGCCCCCTTTCCCAAAAGGTTCCCCAGACAATATATTAGATATTTCCCATTGCTGGCCGTCAAGGGACTCCATCCTGCGAAAACTGAAGAGGCCTATAGGTATAGGATGGCACTGCTAATCCAATCCCGTGGCAGCCAAAAAGGGTAAAGGCCACAGTGGGACCCCATTCCATAGCTGCCATAGAAGGAGAGGGTTGCCAAGAACCTCATCACACATCAGTCTGGAGGTGGCTGAAGAAGAGATATGTGTGTGTGTGTGTGTGTATGTGTGTGTGTGAGTGGAAGCCTGGGTGTATGTGTGTGTGGGGGGCGGGGAGGAGCCTGTGTGTATGTATGAGTGTTTGTATCTGTGTGTCTGTGTGTAAGGGCACCTGTGTGCGTGTGTTTGTGCATGAGTGGGAGCATGCTAGTGTGGGTATGCACATATGTGAGTGTGTGTGTGTGTGTGTGTATGTGTGTGAATGGAAGCTTCTGTGAGTGTGAGTGTGGGGGATCCTCTGTATGGATATGTGTGTGCATGTATGTGTAAGCTGTGTGTGTGTGTGTGTGTGTGTGTGTGCATGTGTATGTGTGTTGGGGAAGCCTGTGTATGTATGTGTGTATGTGTAAGGGGTATCGGGGAGATTTTCTGTATGTGTGTGCTGGGGGAGCCTGTATGTGTGTGTACATATGTGTTGGGGGCAGCCTCTATGTGTGCATGTGTGGGGGCAGCCTCTGTGTATATGTATGTGTGTGGCTGACACAGCCTTTTATATATCTTCTGTAGAAGATTAATGACACAAAATGAAAAATACCTGATAAAACCCATCAAAGGCAAAATATTAAAAAAATGGAAAAAGGACCTTTCTGGAGAATCACCCCCATCTAATATTCACTAAATTATTTTCACTGTGTGTGCATTCTTCTTGTAGCAATCCTTATTTACAGGTTTCATGACAACTTCCTTATTGAATAATTATCAAAATATGAAATACAGAAAAAAGTATGTCATAGAAGCCTAAACAAAAATACCCCAAATTGTAAGCCTTAGTACTACAGTTTACAATGCCCCCCCCCAATTTTTCTATGTTATTGCTGTGGGGGGGGGGGGGTAGTAAACTGTAAAATACATTATAGGCCGTGCTGCTGGCACTGCCTAAAATGAGAAAGCCCCTGGACTCTTAGTAAAAATGTGGGTGGTTGCTTGCTCACCCAACATTACTGGACGGCCTGGGTTCCCCTCACAAATTCCCAGATCCCTCCATGGTCCTTTCGTCATTTTGAAAGCCTTTGGATTGTTGACCTCTAATCCGTATTGTATATTCTACCTGGGAAAAAAAAAAGAAAAATCAGAGATAAAATGAACAAGGCACCTCTTTCACGCCAGCATTCGCGCACTTTCTCTCCGTTACCTTTCGACTTCACTGGTTAACAGTGGCCGACACAAGAGCCTTCTCCTACTCCTTCAACAAGCCCCGGAGGCAAGAGTGCAGCAAAGCTGTGCTCATGGAAAAGCCTGCAGCTGCTGGCGGGGAGCGGGATAATCACTGCTGGAGTGCTCCTGCAAGGATGGTTATGAGCCTTGCACGTAGCAAATGAAGGGGGGACGACGACTGTCAATGGAGATTAACTTGTACAGAGCCTTCTATTTCAGTTTGTACAAAGGGAATAAATCGACCGGGGAAGGCGTTTTATAACTACTTTGTACGGTACAAATTCAAGTCACCTGCTGGTTTCCTAATGACAGCCCTCTGTCAGGAGTGAAATGAGTCAGCTGAAGGAAACATTTTCGTAATCCTGCAGAAATGCTCATCTTTTTCTTTTAATCCATGAGCCCTTCAAAATGATTAGCGCCAGTGTGAGCCGCATCACTCAATCTTCTGTGTTAGTTTCTTTAGGGGAAGGGATATAAAAACCTCAAAGTTTTAATGTCTCTGGAAATAGACAAGGAAAAATGATTATATTTAAAGAGCCTGACATATATAGGGGGTAAAATTACTTTGAAGAAATGAAATTCCCAAAATCACTTTTGCCCGGTATGTTTGTAAGCTCTACAGAGCAGGAACTGTCTCTTATTTTTATGGCACTACTCAATGTACGCAGCACTGTATAAAAACACATAAGTAGTAGTAAGGAAATTACCTGATAAATACATAAGGTTAATCGCTTTATTCATGAATATTCATTGTAAGTACTGTATGCCAAAGTTTTGGATCCAATATGTACCTCTTTATAGTTTACTGCTCCCAATTATAAAGAGTGCTGAGAAAAAGTCTGCGAACCCCCTATGAGGGTCTGTATTTCAGCACAATTTACAGAACATGATTAGATCTGAATCTAAACCTTATAAGAGAGAGATCACCCCAGTGACGAAATAAATAAGACAGAAAGGATATATTTTAAAGATTTATTCAACAAAAAGCTTCAACCAAAAGTATCCTTGTGTGAAAAAGTAAGGGACCCCCTTCATTCAGAAACTGGTGGTACCTACATAAGAAACAAGAACATCCACTAAACAAGCAGTCTCTCAAATCGCCCTTGAAGGATTTAGGCCCATTCTTCCATTTAGAACTGTTTCAACCAGGCGTTTGTAAATTTCCAGTTTGGACTGCAGCTTTTGGGGGAATCCATAAGCCTGAAATGGATCCTTTTGTTCTGTTTTTATTGATGGTGTGTGATCCCCTTGTGCCTTATAGCATTGAACTATCTTCCGCTGGATAAACCCCAATCCAGGTCAGTAGCCAGTTTTTCTCTGCTCTGCAGGTACTACAAGGTGGTCCTTTGCCTTCTACACAGGCCGATACAGTACAGTGTAGGGGTGTGCATTCGTTTTGAACGCATATGTAAAACGCAACGTTGTTTTTTTTAAACTTAAAAAAGTGATGATGCGCAACGCATCGCGATTTTCAACTTATTCAACATAGCTATGTTGAATACGTTGAACCTAAATAAACACTTAAACACCCCACCCTCCTGACCCCCCCAACTTACCAAAACTCCCTGGTGGTCCAGCGGGGAGTCAGGAAGCCATCCCTGTATTCCTTTGCGAGGAGCACGTGACGGAACTTTTGGCCAGCTTGGGGGGGTCAGGAGGCCCCCCCAAGCTGGCCAAAAGTTCCGGTTGGGTCCAGCGGGGGTCCCGGAGCGGAGGCGCGGAGAAGCACGTGACATCCGCGTCACTCCGACGTGACGCCGACGTCACGTGCTCCTCACAAAGGAATACAGGGATGGCTTCCTGACTCTCCGCTGGACCACCAGGGAGTTTTGGTAAGTCTTGGGGGGGGATTAAGGAGGGTGGGGGGGTTTAAATTTTTATTTAGGGAACCGGTGAACTTATGGACAGACCCTCAACTTATGGAATTCTCCATATGTCCATATTGAACGAAATCGACCCTCAACTTCAACTTATCAACTTATCAACGCAAACTTTTTGTCTGCACATCCCTAGTACAGTGCGCTCCGGTGGAGCGCACTGTTAACCCGCGTCGAAAACGCGCAGCCAACCCCCCCAAAACTAAGTGCCAGCAACATGCAAATGCATGTTGCTGGCCCTATTAGTTATTCCCGCGCGATTCAGTAAGTAAAATGTGCAGCCAAGCCGCACATTTTACTTTCAGAAATTAGTGCATGCCCAAAGGTAGGCGTTAATTTCTGCCGGCACTGGGAAAGTGTACAGAAAAGCAGTAAAAACTGCTTTTCTGAACACCCTCCATCTTAATATCAAGGCAATATTAAGTCGGAGGTCCCAAAAGTAAAATATAATTAAAAAAAAAATGTTAAATCAGCCCGCGGCTTGCGGGTTGAAAACCGGATGCTCAATTTTGCCAGCGTCCGGTTTCAGAACCCGTGGCTGTCAGCGGGTTTGAGAACAGACGCCGGCAAAATTGAGCGTCAGCTGTCAAACTCACTGACAGCCTCCGCTCCTGTCCAAAAAGAGGCGCTAGGGATGCGCTAGTGTCCCTAGCGCCTCTTTTTACCGCGGGCCCTCATTTGAATACTGAATCGCACGCACAGGAGAGTGGCCTGTGCACGCGCTCGCCCGCTCTCCCGCGACTTTTACTGTATCGGCCTGACAGTGAGTGCCCTGAGAAAGGGAGATTCATTTGAATTCGCAGATGTTCACACAGGGGTTCATGAACTCATTCAGAAGCCGGCATGGTGATGTATACATAGCTATTCAGCAGGGTTAGGCAAATAGCTCATAAACTATTCTCAGCTGAGAAAGAGACTCCTTGAGAGCCCGAATAAAGTGAATGGACTGATACTGAATGTAGTTTAAGGGATTTATGCAAACCTCTCTCAAATGTGAAGAATGCTTTATCTGCCTCATTACAATATGCATAATGCTCATGATCTCTTTTTTAATAATAACAATACTCATTTTTATTAGCTTGTAAGAGATACAATTACATTATACCTATCTGGATATGCAAAATCTTTCTCAGGATGACACTAACGGCAGGGGAAAAGAAAAACTGATACTTCACGCATATCCAGCATAACTTCAACGGCAGGGGAGAAGAAAAAAAGGATTCACACTCACAAAGCGGGGAGTAGCTGGCTTGTTACGGCGGTTACTACCCCAAACCAAATGTGCCTGATACTTCACTTTCGATGCATATCCAGCATAGCTCTCTGCTTCAACGGCAGGGGAGAAGAAAAAAACTGATACCTCACGCATATCCAGCATAGCTCCCTGCTTCAACGGCAGGGGAGAAGATAAACAACCAATAAGGGCTGTATAACATAATCTGGGTAAAAACAAATAAGCATGGGTGTAGCTTGCTTATTGCGGCGGTTACTACCCCTACTACCTCTAACTAATCAAGCTAGATATTTCACTTGGATGCAGCTCCATCACCGCTCTCTACATTAATGGCGGGGGTGGAAGGGAATTAGAACCAAGAGCTAAGAGAAACAGATAAGTATGAGAGAAGAAATGAGGGAAGCTTGCTGGGCAGACTGGATGGGCCATTTGGTCTTCTTCTGCCGTCATTTCTATGTTTCTATATGTTTCTATAATTGTATGACAGAAGACCATGGAGAATGGGTAAGCTATCTAAGAATGCCTGTTCACACTTCATTCACTCCCAATTTAACATCATTTATATATTCTCTCAAACACTTATGCAGCCAGGTTCCATAGTTTGGGACCATTATTTTCAGTTTTTATTTTATTTTCCCTTGCGTTAATTACAACAAGGGGAAAAAAAAGATATTTACCTGGAAAAATGAGGAGTCCTTTTTTTCCACCAATTTCTCCCATTTTTGTTGTAAAAAAATACGCTGATAAATTCCCAGGAAAACGAAATGAAAACTAAAAACAAAGGTCCCTGTCCATAGTATTAAATAGGGGGGAAAGCACCAACCAGGCACCTAATAAAAATGTTTTGTAAGAGTCCAAAACAACACCTGCAACTGCTTAGCAAGGCTCAAAGCAAAAGAAACTGCTAATGAGGAAGGTCAGTATGTAGAAAAAAAAACAATATAAATAAAGGGGACTCGATATTACACATTTCAAGTATGACAACATGTTGCTAAAATGAGTCTGAACAAGGTGCTAGCAAGCCCAGAGGTGTCCCTCTGTGTATCAGGTCACACGGTCATCTCATTCACTCACTCATCTTCATTTTTGGCACATTCTTAATTGTGTTTAAAAAAGCAGAAAAAAATATCTAAATGTTTTAAAAGACATACAAGCCCAAGCCTTTTAGAACATTTAGATATGTTTTTTGTTCTTTTTATATGCATTTTTACAATTTTCAAAAAAAAACGGAGTATAGAAATGAGCAAATGAGATGACTGGGTGACCTGATTGGCACTGGCACTATTACTGCGCTTCATTACATATTGAACAAAATGTGCATTTTTCATTACTGCATGTCAGTTGTCCTGGCTAGTAACTGAGTACAGCATTCAGTCAATGCCTACACTGCTTTTCATGGCCTCAGAGCTCAAAACATGGAGAGTAAGGTCAGCTGGAACTGGAGTCTCATCTACCTCACTCAAGGGTTCCAGTTGTGCAGCACCCATTCTGTGGGAATCTGAACCCGGCAAAACCTGCAGTCATATCCTGATACTCCTACCAGCTCCTAGTACATCCATTACTCACATTGGGAAAAGGTCTATCTCATCTCATAGAAACAAGGAAATGACAGCAGAAGACCAAACGGCCCATCCAGTCTGCCCAGCAAGCTTTTACACTTATCTTTTTTCTCATACTTATCTGTTACTCTTGGCCTTATACTTATCTTTTATCTTGGCCCTTATTAGTAACTTTTTAGTTCTAGTTACCTTCCACCCCCACTATTGACGTAGAGAGCAGTGCTGGAGCTGCATCTAAGTGAAATATTTAGCTTAATTGGTTAGGGGTAGTAACCACCACAATAAGCAAGCTACTCCCACGCTTATTTGTTTACCCAGCCTGTGCAATTCAGTCCTTGGTTGTTGTCTGAATCTAAATCCTCTTTTCTTCATTCCCCCCTGCTGTTGAAGCAGAGACCTACGCTGGATATGCATTGAAAGTGAAATATCAGGCTTATTTGGTTTGGGGTAGTGACCACCGCTACAAGCAAGCTACTCCCCCGCTTTTTTGTGAATGCAAATCCTTTTTTCCACATTTCCTCTTGCCGTTGAAGCATAGAGCAATGTTGGAGTCGCATTAACCGTCTGTAAAGGAATACTGCTGCAACATTCACAAATGGGTCTGAAGAAGGTGTCAGCAAGCCTGACATTGCCTCCTTATATGTCAGGTCACCCAGTCAGCTCAGTCATTTTTTTTTATTTTAAATTGCATTTAAAAAACACACAAAAAGACACACAAAACTCAAGCTCAAGCCTTTTAAAACATTTCAGCTAATTTATTGATAAACACCAATAAGACAAGACAGAACTCGCCATACAGGGCTCAAGGCGTCTTCAATACACCTTTGTTAAATTTTTGACAATTTCTCTTCCTCTAGCTGTAACCTTTAGCTACGTCAGCTCCCAAGTTCACATGACCCTGTTTATTGAAACTTTGGTTTTTCTTTTATTGTTTACGTTAATATTCCTACCCCGTGTTCTTTGTAAACCGATTTGATATGATCGAGATCATGAAAGTCAGTATAGAAAAGAGTTAAATAAATAAATAAATAAATAAATTTAGATACTGAAGCGATAGTTGTAAAATTGAAACAGGAGCTCTGAGACAGTGAAGCTTTTTGGCTGCCACCTCAGTCCATGAGCACATCTGACCAAGTTAAATTAATGTTGATACTATTGAAACACTCAATCAGTGTTGGGTAGTTCATTCATCAAGTATGAAAGTAGAAGATATCCTTCATAGATAGGTTTTTAACCATATTTGTATTTGCATGGATACAAATCTTGCAAAATTGTACAAGGACTAGAGGATATTTAATGATCAATGATTAAAATTCTGAACTGATAAAAAAGACGTCCGACAAGCTATATATGAAGTTGGCATTCTCTATATAATAATCATATTGATAAGTAATTGGATATTTTGCAACATCAAAGATTATTTTTTATTAGCAGGAATACCTCATGTTATAAGGCATATAATTAGCCATGCAGTAAGGAAACAAATTGACACATTTGGACACAGAAGAGTGAGGTCTGCTATTCACTTTTTCAGTCATTGTCGTGAAGAGAAAGAAGAAGTCTTTTATCTATGCCAAGTAAGCCCAAACTGTGATCCCTTTGAATAGGTAATATGAGTTACAATAAAAAACAAAATATATCAATAAAAATTGTAAAACACTAACACAATACAGATCAAAACATCAAATCATATAAATACATCATAATACAACAAATCAAAAAGCACAGGAATTAAGTCAATAAAATACTAAATTATTTAAACATATATCACTATCAAATCAAATTCAAATATCAAAATAAACATTTAAAAACAAAATAAAACAAACAAAAAAAAAAACCTACTACCCCAGCCCCTGCTACTTCTTCCCAGGGCCTTCCGGAGCCCCTCTGATCCAACCCCACCAATAAAATGTGGGTCCCATGCCTATCTGGCTAGACTGAGTCAAGACCTAGACCCAGCTAGGGTTTCCCCTAGCTTATCCAATCCCCAATCCCCAACCCCCAACTTTGTATTGGATCCTTGGCTGGCAACTTCCCCAGGCCCACTTACCCCTTCCATGGGGGTCCTGTAGCAAGAAATGGCCAGGAGTGATATCCACTCACTCCTGCCCTGCTGTGATTCTTTAAAAATGACACCAGCCCTATAACTGGTGCCAAAATGATATCCAAATTGTGCCCATCTTATGGCCACCTGGTGCTATTTTTATTTTCTTTGTGGGAACTGGAATGGATTTTGGCAACTTTAGAACCAACAAATCTGGTTTGAACTGAGCTCATTCCCAGGATTAGGTTCAACTGAGGTGGAGATTGCCTGCTTGTTGATGTTAGTGAAAGAGGTCAGTCACTTAGGGGATTAACTCTGTCGCCTTGTCCAGTAAAGAAAAGAAATCATCCTCCCGAACTCCTACAATAACTACTTGATCATCCTTATCCTTACCAAGAATCCAGTAATTCTGGAGTCAAGGTTTGGACTTTGTTTTCACCAGTATCTATCTGGTGCCCTAATTTGGAGTTGCACATATTAATCAGAATAAAACATAGTACACTAAAAAAAGGAATACACAAGAAAAAGTAATTGAAACACAATGTGAATCAGGGAAACAAATTAAACAGCTTAACTACATTAAAAATGGTATACACATAGGGGTTGAATTTCAAAGGAGCACGCGCGTGCATGTGCGTGCGGTTCCCAGTGCATGCACATGGACGCGGCTAATTTATAACATGCGTGTGTGTCAGCACACGCATGTTATAAAATATAATATCCGCATGCACATGCACAGCGGATTTTAAAATCCTCATGTGCATTTGTGGGCAGCACGAGCTGGGGGGGGGGGCGCGCAAATTTAGATTGATACACGCGACAACACAATCGGGCCTCCCCCAGTTCCCTCCCAGTCCGCTACAATGAAGGAGTGGACTGAGAGGGAACTTCCTTACCCCCCACCTAACTTTCCTCCCTCTTCCCCTCTCCTCTCCTCCCCAACCCCAACCCCTTCCTATCTACTTAACTTTTTTTTTTGTTTCACTGCGTGCGCTGGCCGGCTGATGGCGTACACTTCCCTGGGACAGCGTAGAATGGAGCTATCTTGGACTATCCCCGCCCCTTCCTGTCCAGACTCCACCCCTGGCCTCTCTTTGGAGAGGCCAGGCACTTGATTGTTTTTATTGATAGTGTTCATACAATTTTAGTTGTGTTTCTTGATTATAGCCTGGATTTTGAAAGGCCCACGGGCATAAAAAAACAATGGGGTTTATGCGCTTGCCTTGGCCCGTTTTAAAATGCACGCAGTGCGCACAAGGACCAGCTACGCACATAAACCCTGTTTTTACGTGCGCAGGCCTTTGAATATCCGGGCTATAATCAAAATATACAACAAAAATTGTATGAACACTATCAATAAAAACAATCAATTAAAACAGACTAAAACAGAACCAGACAAATTGTACAGCGCCACGGCCTCATCCTCAGTTTGCTGGCACCATTTTGAAAAACAGCAGCAGCGGGGCAGGTGTGACTAGGAACTGCTCCTACTTCATTTGAAACTGCTGGGTGGGATAAGATACTGGGGAAGGGAAGCCAGAATGGGTCTTAGAGGTGGCAGAGATGAGGAGAGTAGTTTGGGATTTTTTTTTTTATTATTTTTAAACAAAACATAAAACAAATATAATTTGGTTTGTGTTTTTCTTTTGTTTCATTTTTGTTGACATTTCCTGTTTCATTTCTAACTAAAGCACATCCATAGAAATGATTCCACTGTTCTTTGGCAGCGACAGCTTTACATAAGATAGCCTCAACTCGATCGTGGGAAAACAAAACCAGCCGTGTTTTTTAGTGTTAATGTAATGTTGTAATAATTAACATCTGCACAGAAATTCAAATTGAAAGGATACCCTGAGGCTGTGTAGCCCACTTCCAGGTAAGCATTTAGTCCCATGGGAACGTGGCATGAAGTGAATGCATTACCCAAGGCAGACACCCATGCACCCCTGCACAGGAGCCTCCGCTTTAACATACTCTAGTCCTCATAAACCAAGCAGAATTCCTTTCATCTGCCCGGTAAAATCAGGGTAGGACTACTTTCACTGGATCTCTTGTCATATGATCAAAGCATAGCTCAGGAAATAAGGCTGTTGAACTTAAACTTCCCATGTTGCAGCAGTTTGAGTTACTTGAAAGAAACCTCAGTTGTTTCCATATGCCTGTATATCTGAGCAAGACCATAAGGTATGCCATGCTGGGTCAGACCAAAGGGCCGTAGAGCCCAGCATCCGGTCCCCAACAGTGGCCAGTCTGGGTCACAAGTTATCCAGCAGATCCTAAAGAGTAGATTCATTTCTTGTTGCACACTCCTAGGGATAAGCAAGTGGTGGTGTCCCCAAATCAGCCTGGCTACTAATGGCCTTTTCTTCCAAGAACTTGTCCAACCTCCTTTCAAACTCCTCCGCTAAACTCCTTGACCACATCTTCTGACAAAAAATTCCACAGCTTGATTGTGTGTTGTATGAAAACAAATTATTTCTCTGATTTTGTTTTAAATCTGCCAATTCTTAAGTTTCATGGAATGCCCCTAGTCTTATTACACTTTCAAAGAGGAAATAACATCCCCTATTAGTTTTATTTACCAGCTTCACTTCGCTGGTGATTTTATAAACCGCTGTCATACCTGCTTTCAGTCACCTCTTCCGCAAACTGAAGTGCACTAACCTGTTTAACCTTTCCTCATTCTATCTCCTTTACCATTTTTTTTTGCCCTTCTCCATACCTTTTCTAGCTTTGCTCTTATCTTTCCTTTTTTGAGATAGAGAGATGAGAACTGCTCACTGTACTCAAGGTACGGTTACACCATGGATTGATATGGAGATATTATGAAATCCTGCGTTTTATTTGTATCCCTTTCTCAATCATTCCTCTAATTTGCTTTTTTGACTGCCACTGCAAACTAAACCCCTCATTTATCAAAATGTGCAGGGAGAGGGAGGGGGAGGGGGAGGGGGAGGGGGAGGGGGAGGGGGAGAGAGAGAGAGAGAGAGAGAGAGAGAGAGAGAGAGAGAGAGAGAGAGAGAGAGAGAGAGAGACTAGCTGAAGTGCTAATGCCCTAGATAAGTATTAATATCTCTGTGGGAGGCCCACCTAGTAACTCGAGGTGAGGTTTAGGTATTAGTGTAGGGGGTTAGGGGCCACTTTGACATTCAATTTAAGAGTACGAACAGAACTGTGCTCTCTTGTGAACATTTGATAACCTGGCAGATTTAAAACAAAATCAGAGAAATAATTTGTTTTCATGCCAACCAAAGATGAGATTTGTTCAATGTTCTCTCAACCTAGCTTGATGTTACTCAGGTAGAGAGTCCATCAAGGTAGGTTGAGAGAACATTGCACAAATCTCATCTTTGAGTGAGTTTCCTCACTCCGAGGGTCATCAAATGTTCACAAGAGAGCACTGTTCTGTTCTTACGTCTCACCTTGAATGTCAAAGTGACCCCCTACACTAATACCTAAACTTCACCTCGAGTTACTAGGTAGGTGTTATAATTAGTGAGGTTTGGGTGAAGCCTTGGATACTGTGGCAGCTGACTTCGCCCATGGGGGGAAGTCCCATGAGGGGCCAAAGGTCAGGCTCAGCTTAGGACACACACAGAGATTGATCTTTTATTAGACAATGTGGTGAAGCCACCAGAGGTGGCAGTAGTAAGCAGCAGAAGTAGCCTGGCTGGGCTAGTATCCCTCAGGCGCTGGAACAGCGACTCTTCTGGTAGCAGTGCTGTAGTAGAAAGAACTGAGAATAATGAGTACAGTGGAATATGCACAAGCCCCAGTATGGAGAACCCCAGGATAGGAAGAGCAGGCCCTTGAGGAGCGAGTACCTGATAGCTGAGAGACTTGAAGGTAATGTACTCACACAGTGGTTCCACGTAGGAGATGGCACTAGGGCTGGAACAGAGGCAGGCCCTCGAGGAGCGAGTACCTAGTTCCAGGGAACAGCTCTGAGGTGAAGATGGTAGTACTCACTGGTGTTGAAGATAGCGAATCCTTCCAGGCAGAAGAGAAGGTAGGAGCAGGCAGCGAGTCAGGGAACATGGACCCTAGAGGAGCGAGAACTGGTTTCCTGATAGTGGCCTGAAAAGCAAGTGAGGCCCCCAAGGAGCGGGTACCCCGTTAGCGTTAAGCCTCTCCAAACATCCAATGGATGTTTGGAGAGGCAGAATAGCTGGGTACGGAGAGCAAATCCCATCCGTAAGAATCCCCCTTGCTAACTCAAAGGCTAGCAAACATCGTAGGCTTTAAATATCCGGGCAGCGTGATGTCATCACAGGGAGACGCCCCTGAGGTTCACACCAAGTAGGAAATAAGAGTGGGGGCCGTGCGGCGCGCATGCCCTAAGGTAGCAGTGGAGCATGGCGGGAGGCAGCGCCCAAGCCGGTCCGGGGATGCCGGAGAGGACGGCAAGCAGACGCTGCGGCAGCCAGGCATCCTTTCATAGCGAGAGGAGGTGCAAAGAAAGAAAGATAGGCGGAGTGAAGCCATCAGGAAGGGACGGTTGCAGCAGTGGGCCTCCCACAGAGATATAAATACTTATCTAGGGCAATGGCATTTTGGCTAGGTGCTCTCTCTCTCTGTCTCTCTCATGTAGTTTCCTCACTCCGAGGGTCATCAAATCTGCACAAGAGTGCACTGTTCTGTTCGTACGTCTCACCTTGAATGTCAAAGTGGCCCCTAACCCCCTACACTAATACCTAAACCTCACCTCGAGTTACCAGCTGGGCCTCCCACAGAGATATAAATACTTATCTAGGGCAATGGCACTTTGGCTAGGTGCTCTCTCTCTCTGTCTCTCTCATGTAGTTTCCTCACTCCGAGGGTCATCAAATCTGCACAAGAGTGCACTGTTCTGTTCGTACGTCTCACCTTGAATGTCAAAGTGGCCCCTAACCCCCTACACTAATACCTAAACCTCACCTCGAGTTACCAGCTGGGCCTCCCACAGAGATATAAATACTTATCTAGGGCAATGGCACTTTTGCTAGGTGCTCTCTCTCTCTGTCTCTCTCATGTAGTTTCCTCACTCCGAGGGTCATCAAATCTGCACAAGAGTGCACTGTTCTGTTCGTACGTCTCACCTTGAATGTCAAAGTGGCCCCTAACCCCCTACACTAATACCTAAACCTCACCTCGAGTTACCAGCTGGGCCTCCCACAGAGATATAAATACTTATCTAGGGCAATGGCACTTTGGCTAGGTGCTCTCTCTCTCTGTCTCTCTCATGTAGTTTCCTCACTCCGAGGGTCATCAAATCTGCACAAGAGTGCACTGTTCTGTTCGTACGTCTCACCTTGAATGTCAAAGTGGCCCCTAACCCCCTACACTAATACCTAAACCTCACCTCGAGTTACCAGCTGGGCCTCCCACAGAGATATAAATACTTATCTAGGGCAATGGCACTTTGGCTAGGTGCTCACACTCTCTCTCTCTTTCTCATGTAGGAAATGGCACTTATCTGAAAGTGTGAAAAAGGTATCACAATTTGTGGTAACTTAGCTCTTTGTATAAGTATTTTACTGCTTATTAGCATAACACACACCCCTTTTCCTATTGCATGCGAAAATTATAGCATTTTGATAAATCCAGGCCAAAGCTGGGAATTTCAAAGGACTGTTCACGATATTCTCCTTTCCTGGGGTAGTGGCTCCCAATTCTGAACCCAGCATTACCTAGAGTTAGAATTTCTTTTTCCCTTTTGTGCATCACCTTGCACTTAGACAGATTTCATCTGCCATTTAGATGTCTAGTCCCTCACAATCTGCTTGTGTTTTAATAACTTTGAATAATTGTGTATCATCTTCAGATTTGATCACCTTAATCATTGCTCCTTTAACCCTGAGGCATTCCACTAATGACTTTTCTCCATTTGGAAAACTAACTATTTAGTTCTATTTCTTGTCTTTTAACCAGTTATCAATCCATAAGAGGACATTCCCTCTTATCCTGTAACCTTTTAATTTCCAGAGAAGTATCTCATTTATTAATTGTGTATTTAGCTCGTCTTTTCATTGGTTCATAGAGGCGATTTACATTAAGGTACAGTAAGTATTTTTGAGGGACTTTGTCAAATGCCTTCTGAAACTACACTATATTGACTGCCTCACCCTTCCCCACATGTTTATTAACACCTTCAAAACAATCCAGTAGATTGATAAGGCATGAGTCCTTTTACTAAATCCATGTTAGCTCTTCTTCTTTAAGCCATGTCTATCTATATAGCCACTAATTTTATTATTAACAATAACTTCTACTATTTTGCCCTGCACTAACATCAGGCTCACCGATCTATAATTTCCCACATCACCTCTGCAGCCCTTTTTAAAAATTGGAGTTATATTTGCCTGTAGGACGAAAGACTTCATTGGATCTGTCAGAAGTTCTAATCCTGCTGGGCCACCTTGCTTCTCCTGGGCCTGGAAGCACCGTCTGTGTTCCTCAGAGGATCAACAAGTTAACTTCTGAATTTTTACCATGGCCATAACCTCACAGGGTCCTTAGAGATTTACTGTCCTTAATACCGATCACAGCAAATTGCATATATTAAACTGTAGTATGTGAAGAAAGAGCCGTTAGTTACAAAAACAGTCCTGAAAACAGGGTGAAAATAAGCCTTCCAGCAGGCTGTGCGGCCTGTCTCAAGATGAGCACGTCTTTTCTCTCAGTTCAGCCAAGCAACAGGAAAATCCCTCTCAAAAGAAATCTTCACAGGTATTTGGTTTGGTTTCCCAAAGTAAAAGAGGTCCATTTCTAGCCCGTTTCTCCTCTACCGATCCTTAAGTATGCAGTGGACTGCTGCCACACCTTCAAATGCCCAACTTAACACAATTCAGTTCCGTAAAGTAAATAGGCTTTTGCCTGTCTCAGGCAGTCCAGTTCATCCACAAGAAAACTCACTTTCTCTCTCTGTCTTCTTGTTCCAGCAGCTGCTTTTTATCTAGAAGCTGATAGAACTCCTTACCCGGCAGCCTCTATCCCACATTGCCCGTTTTTACATCACAGAAAGGGGGATGGGAAGAATCCTGGTACTCCCTCTCTAATGGACTCCACGCCCAAGGACAAATTAGCCAGGTTAATAATAAAAATGTCCAATGATAGGCCTGATCCTCCTTTCAACCTCCCAAGTGAAAGAAAAAAAATGTCATGGGACATAGCACCCACCCAATTCCCCCCATCCCCTGTAAACCTGAAAATAGTAATTCAGACAAGGAAAACAATTTCAGCAAGAAAGCAGGTATTTCCAGTGATAATGCCCCCCTCAGGATCATCTAATGCTCTTGAACAAAGATCTATCATTCAAGTAAGTACATTGATTGACTTTTCTTCTATTACTCTTTTAGTTACCACAGGATAAAATAATAAACTCAGCATCAGATAAGTATTTGTTCTTCGAAATCAATATTCCTTAACACCTGCATTTCTAGTCATGAACACAGTTCTTTTCCTGAAATCTCTTATGATTTATGTCTTTCAGGTTCTATCCTGACCAATGATATGTACTAAGGATGTGCAGTTCCTTAAAACAAAAGTGAAAATCACAGGGAATAAGGCTGATTTGTTTCATTAGGGGGGCCCCAAACCAAACCAGGGACCCTCCCCCGAATAAAATGAGCCTAATTTGTTCAATTCATTTTAAACTATTACATCGGGCCTAGGCCCAAAGCGGGGCCTGCAAAAGGCAAAGCTGAGGCCCAAAGCAGGGGCCTATCCTAGGCCTAGGCACAATTGTGATGCTGGGGTCTCGGCAGAGGCTGAAGCCAATGCTGGGGACTTAACCGAAACCCCCCAAAATTAAAAAAAACTTATCTCATACATTGGGTCCCAACACCTGGTCCTCGGCCAAGGCCTGGGCCAAGGCCCAATGCCGCGGACTGACCCGGCCCAAACGCTTCGTCCCAATGCTTGGGCTTCAACCTAAAGGCTGAACCCAGGCCTGATGCCATGATGAAGCCTGGAGGCTGGGTCCCAATGCCTGGGCATCGGCTTCAGGTCAGGCCTAGGACTGGTGCCCAAGGCCAGAGCCCAGGCCTCACAGTTGCTCGCGCACCACCAATAGCCGTAAATCAAAATGGTGCTGTCCGCTGGGGTGAATATACTGGAGTTATCTCTGGCGCCACCTCAGCACACGGCATCAGAAGAAAGAAGGAAGAAGAGGAAGACACAGGAGTTGCTGCAAGACTTGGGCTCCAGACATAGGCCTGTCCATAGGCTGAAGTCTAGGCATCATGACCCAGCCTCCAGGCCAGAATGTTTGATTCATTTTTTTTCTCATGAATGAAATAAATCAAATATTCCACAAACTGAAATTCGTAGGTAAAAACATCCCCAAAAAAAACCAAAACCAAAAACAATTTATTTTCCCTGCACACTCCTAAGATGTACAGGTTCTGATAAGTAAGTTGCTTATGCTCTTTGTTCAGTTTGGATACATATACAGAATCTTTATTGTTTTCAGTTTGTCAGAGCTTTGTTGAAAATATCTTACATTATTAAAATGAGATATATTGGTATACAATGGTGGCAGGACCAGTTTGAGAAACAGGCTAGTGCAGTGTGCCAAGCACACTGGTATGCTTTCAGACCTCTTTAGCTGTGCCATGGAAAAATCACCATTGTCTGATACACAAATTTAAAACAGTGCTTGGGCTCTGTTCTCAGCACCTCAGAACAATAAGTCGCCAGCAATGGCTCTTAACAGCTCATGTCTGAAAACATATGTAATAATACATGCCACATCATCCTACCTACAGCAAGAGCTGTGAGATATATAACTAATAAACAATTAAAATAGATTTTACATGAAAAAAGTACAGTGAGGTAAAATTATAACTTACAACATGCATATTATATTTACATAAACTACTGTGATGATAACCAGATACTGCAAAAAAAAAAAAACCCACTTGTAATCTATATGGTATTAAGCCTACTGTAACGAGTTGATTGTGAGATTGGCCCTCAGAAAACCATGAATAAATTGAATTACAATTACAATATAGCAAACTTTGACTCCCATATCAAAAGAG